>NC_089586.1:32884236-33166803 GCF_019320115.1 Miscanthus floridulus | reverse complement strand
TGGCTGTTAAAAGTTGGTCTCCCGAAATGCTTACTCTCTAGAATTTCTAGACAGACCTGGAAAGTTTACCTATTTTGACTAGGATAGAGGTTGAATAAGCTTTTGGTGATTAAATTAAAGTTGTAGGCAATTTTATAAGATTTTCAGAAAGTCCTAGATCATAGCATTTGGTTGAGTAAAACTCTAGTTTTGATCTAAACTTGTAGCTACTGTGTTGTGATCCAGAAATGAACTTAGTGTGGATTCTTGAAATTTCTAGAGAAGAGATATGCACCTACTCCGTAAATAAGAATGCAACTTGGTTATCATCTAAGTAGCTTGATGTCATCATCAGCATAGAATCATGCATGTTCTCGTGTCATATCATTCACAATTCTTCTTATGCATCCATGATACTTACTTTATGCATGTGCATGCAATAGGTGCAGTGGAAGAAATCACGTTGGTGGAACTCAAAGCCGATCCACACGAGGAGAACCAGGAAGCTCAGCGCCAAGAAGCTCTCGGTGAAGGTGAGCATGAAGTTGATCATCTCCTAGAGTGCCTTGACCACCAGCCGGCCACGTTTGTGAAAGGCAAGCCCCAAAGCATTCTAAGTCTCCCATGTTTTACAAAATATTACTTGAATCATTTATGTTTGATGCATTAGGTTATAAGAGTTGATTGGAACCACTTGCTGCATATACCTTCCTTATCCAGAAATATCTATCTTAAATCCTATGTAGATCTAGGATCGACCTTATGCTTAGTCATGCTTAGATCGGTAGAAGTCGGGTGATTTCCTGTCACCTGTGAGTTATAGGTGGTGACTTGATCACGGTTGGCTATATTGTGCTATCGTGGAACATAACCTGGTGATGTTGAACAATTGGAGACCGGATGGAATCTTATATGTTAGGTGTGGTGACTTATAGTGATTCTGTCTGTGTCATTTAAGGACCGGCCGTTGGAGGCCCTCTTGTCATGTTAAACGCATGCCTCTCACATAGTTGGCCGAATAAGTCATTCCGACCGCAAAGCCATGTAGCTCAACTCAGGCCGGGGACACGAGCAGTTAAAGTGTGCACCCTAGAGGCTGTAAGGATGTGTGGATAGCCAATGGCATGAGTCTAAGGGCGGGTTTGAGTCCCGAGCCTCCTGGTAGATTGGTAGTATCTTTGAGGGTGCGGCGCTGGTCTTACCCACGATTTAGACCTGAGTTGTACCAAAGGTGACCCGATGCGATCCTGACAGGGGAAGTATGGGTGTGTGTCGACAAAATATGGTCGGCAGTCCACCGAGGGGGGTGCCCGTGGTGGTAGATTATCGGTAGGATGCGTGTAATCAGGAACCAGATGGTGACACAAGGCGCAGAGACAGCGATTTAGACAGGTTCGGGCTGCCTGGTCGACGTAATACCCTACGTCCTGTGTCTTTGGTGTATTGTATTGAGATGTATACTGTATGATATCTATGGATCTGTCCCTGAGGGGGACCCCTGCCTCTCCTTATATACTCTGGAGGAGGAGGGTTACAAGTAAAGTATCCTATTTGGTACTATTACAATATCTAGTACAACTTATAATCTTGCTATGCACGCCTTGATCTTACGGGCCGGGCCACCTCGGATGGTGCGGCCCATGTACCATCTTGTGGTACCCGGGGGTATATCCCCCACAGCTAGTCCCCGAGCGCCATGTATTCTGATGCGACATGCCATTTCAACCTTCTCCGAACAGTGAGGCTTGAGTTCTTGGCATCTCCGACCACCATCATCACCGGAGAAGTAGGTTGTCTGAAGAATGTATGGTGCTCTTAAGAAGAAAAAGATTTCCATCCTACGAAGTGTGCCCACTTGTATTTCTGAAAAGAAATGTAAGTGCGTCTTGAAGCGTAGCATCTTTGATCATCAGAGGCGTAGTGGTCGAAAAACAAGCACATTCACCGCAAGGTGAAGTGTGCCCACTTAGTCCCCGAGCCTGGTAGTAGGTGACATAGGCACGTGGTGCCAGGGTCTAAAAAAGAATTCCCAGTTAAGTTGAGAACCCAATCGTCGTACAGGCGATACGAGATGCACCGGCAGGTGCATCGTACCGATGTAGTCCCTGAGCTTGCTGGAAGGCGAGGTATGAGCCTTGTAGCAAGGTCCAAGTGAGAAAAAATATCCCAACTGTATGCGAGTTGCCAGTCACATGTAGTCAAGACGCAAAGTCCCCGAGCCGTGGTCGGAGAGTGGTCGAGGCAGTCCCCGAGCACAGGTCGAGGATGAGCGACGAAGTCCTCGAGCCGTGGTCAGAGAGCGGTCGAGGCAGTCCCTGAGCACAGGTCGAGGAGCGAGCGACGAAGTCCCCGAGCCGTGGTCGGAGAGTGATCGAGGCAGTCCCCGAGCGTAGGTCGAGGAGCGAGCGACGAAGTCCCCGAGCCGTGGTCGGAGAGTGATCGAGGCAGTCCCCAAGCACAGGTCGAGGAGCGAGCGACGAAGTCCCCGAGCCGTGGTCGGAGAGTGATCGAGGCAGTCCCCGAGCGTAGGTCGAGGAGCGAGCGACGAAGTCCCCGAGCCGTGGTCGGAGAGTGATCGAGGCAGTCCCCGAGTGTAGGTCGAGAGGCGAGCGACGAAGTCCCCGAGCATAGCTCAAAATTCCTGTAGATAAATACGTAGAATGGTAGTACATGATGTACAAAATAATAAATTATAGAGAAAAATCAGCGATGAAGAAACAACGCTCAGCAGTCATTTGCGAATGAGCATGATGTGATAAAGCAGTTGGTGCTTTGTAAACATCAGTGTTAATATGAAGTTTGTATTTATACTTAATATAAACCGACCGACCAGTTAGTATGTAGCTGAGTCTCCAGCCCTAGTTAGCCCGTTAACCATAACGCGGGGCGCGGAGCCCGTGCACGTGTAGGAAGAACAAAGCGTCGCTAAGGAGCCGCTGCCGACCACCCATAACACAGAGGGCAGACGCTCGTGCACGTGTAGGGAGGAGCCGGAGACAGGGCCTTTTCTGGAGACATCGAGCGTCAACATGACTGGTCGAGGATTTGCATTAAGTATAGCTGTATGTTATATTTAAGATTGTATACATAGACAAACGTTATTTGAAGAATAACCATGACGAGGACGTTGTGGAGAAACGTCGTAATGAAAATTGTGTTAAATATAAATATTAGAAGTGCACTTATCTTTCGATAGAAATCTGGTCGATAGCGATAAAGTTGTCCGGTCCTCGAGCTTTCCAACTTGTCGTCACGACGGTGGCCGCGGTTGTCGTAGCACCGTTCTTCGCAGCGATCATCATTGCGACGTGGTCTGATGGTCGATGTGGTCGGAGCTCGGCGGAGCCACTTGGGATGTGATCGACGTGGTCGCGGTCGACGTGGTCGGAGCTCGGCGGAGCTGCTTGAGATGTGGTCAACGTGGTTGCGGTCGACGTGGTCGGATCTCGGCGTGGCTCGCTTGACGGCTCGAACGGCTCGCTGAACGGCTCGCATGGTGGCTTGACAGCTCCATGTGTGCGTGTGCACATGCAAGCGCCACGGCAATCTGTAGTTGGCCTTCCTTCCATGTAGACGTATATACGTAAGCACATACAACTAGCTTTGCATGGCTCTAGTAATTGGCATGCAGCGAATCGATCTCAGTAGACGGACTGGAATCTTGGAACCGCACAGCGGCGATCTGAGCTTCGCTTCGATTCACGTGCAACAGCAGCCAGCAAAATAATTCGTCGCTGCCTTCGGTACAGGTACAGCACCGTGTTTGATTATCTGATCCGATCCGGTGGCTTCGTTGGAACTTGTCGCCGAGTAGCCGATGCACAGAACAGAAAGCTCCGAGTAGTAGACTGATCCTTGAACACGACGTTGAATCCGACATCGAGTCTCGTTAGGTTGTGATCGACGTGGTCGCGGTCGACGTGGTCGGAGCTCGGCGGAGCTGCTTGAGATGTGGTCGACATGGTCGCGGTCGACGTGGTCGGAGCTCGGCGTGGCTCGCTTGGTTCGACGTGACTCGCTTGATGGCTCGGCGTGGCTCGCTTGGACGGTTGTGCATCGTTCGGTGCAAAACCATCGTTCTTCTGTGCCAAATTTGGCATCGTCTTGCCTCTGCCCAGCGAGATCGAAGTACGCTGCCAGTCCTACCGCCATGGAAGCTACAGATAATCATGAAGCAGATGGTAGAAGCATACGACACGCAATAGAATGCTTAATCTAAAAATAGAAACATGACTTAGCTCATTATGGGCGCGTGCAGGCTTGCATCATTCGTGCACGTATATGCTGTACGTATGTGTACATACACCCATACGAGCAATTAAATTAGCCTTGCATGGTGGTGTAGATCATCACGTCATCGGGAGGCTACGTTGAATCCGACATCGTGCATGCTATCATGCAGTATGACTCCTAGTAGCCGATTGGATCTTGCAGAATGCGTGAGTGCCGATTGCTTGCATGTCCAACCAATGAGGTACGTGCCGTTAATTGCTTGGTGTACATGCTCCACATGAGATACATCTTGGATTTGCTCTGGGATCTTGTCGGCTGGTCCATGCATGGCGCCGCTGAGTACTCCGAGCTCTGTAGCCATATCTTGCTGGATCCGATCTGCCACGATGGCTCGCGCAGGAAGCGTGGCTAGTCCGGTTGTAGACCGTAGTTGTTGTTGCCGAAGGACGCCCGCCGCCGCACGCTCAAAGCGCTATTGCGAGTTGCGTTTGGCACCGGGGCTTGATCGTCGTAGTCCGCCGAAGAACGTCGCCGGGTTGCGGCTAACGTTGTTGGTGAAGAAAATTCCATCTAGTTCACCATGGATCAGCGCGCACGCCCCTAGAGGGGGCCCCTACCTGGCGCGCCACTGTCGACGAAATATGGTCGGCAGTCCACCGAGGGGGGTGCCCGTGGTGGTAGATTATCGGTAGGATGCGTGTAATCAGGAACCAGATGGTGACACAAGGCGCAGAGACAGCGATTTAGACAGGTTCGGGCCGCCTGGTCGACGTAATACCCTACGTCCTGTGTCTTTGGTGTATTGTATTGAGATGTATACTGTATGATATCTATGGATCTGTCCCTGAGGGGGACCCCTGCCTCTCCTTATATACTCTGGAGGAGGAGGGTTACAAGTAAAGTATCCTATTTGGTACTATTACAATATCTAGTACAACTTATAATCTTGCTATGCATGCCTTGATCTTACGGGCTGGGCCACCTCGGATGGTGCGGCCCATGTACCATCTTGTGGTACCCGGGGGTATATCCCCCACAGTGTGTGTTAGGAATAATTCCCCAGCTGGGTAGGAATCGATTCAAATCACCGTCTCTCCCGAATAGTGAGAACCTAACATGAGCTCCTTCATCATAGTAATTGATGAAAGTGTTGGTTATGTGGATTATGAAAATGCTCAACTGGATATGGTTACTATTGTGATGATTTAATGGTATACAACATGTTTGGCATAGGATAGATGCTAATCTAGAAGGGAACATGAATAATAAACTTGGTATTCAAAAGTTAAAAGATACTAGATAAATATTGGCTTGTAGGCAAAGGATGTCAACCAGCTCCACTTATAAGCCTTGCATAATCCTTGGTGTCTCTTATTTTTGATTTATGACGGGTAAGTCTAACTGAGTACCTTCTCATACTCAGGGTTTATTTCCTTATTGTTGCAGATAACATGATGTACCATGGCTACTGTAAGCACTGCTTTGCTCCTGTAGTGGATGAGGAATAGGACCATGGGCATGGTCATTCTATATATCATCTCACCCTTGTGCTTTTGTTGGAGATGACTGTGAAAACTGGCTATGTATCTAAACTACTGTTGATGTCGTTCTAAACTATGTTGCTTCTGCCATTGCTAAACTGATGTTGTAATAACTATGTTGGAACTCCGATGTATGACAAACTATTTGTGAACTTGTGTAACATGTGGCTTGTATGTTGAATCATGTACGATCTTGGCTTGTATGTTGGTTGATTCGAGATCCTTCGTGATACTCGACGGACTACCGAATTTATATGGGCTCAAGTGTGATGGTTTGACTGCCTCGGTGGTTTCTATTATACTTGTGCTCTTATAAATTGGATAGTTCTATTACACGTCAGACCCTAGGCTTCGGCCGGTCCAATGATCTCATGTGGGTAAGTTCGACGGTGACTTTTTAGCACGTGGCAAGCGACTGTTGGGTGCACAACGGTCATGGGATTCAACTAGCACATGTGGCAGCGCAGGAGTGGCCACGATAGGGTGTCGAACCCACCGTTAGATGGTTCGACGATCGATTCCCCTTGGTCCGACGGTCCCGCTTTCAGCCCAGTGAAGCGGCAACAACTCTATTTGTTGATGGGGCTATAAATAGAAGTGTTGACCGGCCTTGGGCTGGTTGCTGAGCACCCTTGAGCCTTGGTGGCTTGTGTAGGTGTGCTTGGGAGCCCTCTAACTCACTTGTGCTTGCAAGAGTGCGATCCAATTGCGAGTGAGTGATTCTAGTGCGATTTCATCGTGAGGTTGCATCGAGTGGCACTAGGTGATCGAGTTGCAATCCGATGGTGCTTGTTACTCTTGGAGGCTGCCACCTCCTAAATGGCTTGGTAGTGGTCTCCGTCGAAGCACGCAAAGAAGATTGTGTGGTACTCCAGACAAGTGATTATGAGGAGAATTGTGCTCACCCCGTGGGAGCCGCAAAGAGCAACTCTAGTAGAGTGATACGCGAAGGGCGACAAGTGGTCTGGCCGAGTCAAGTGCTATAGCCTGTGGTAAGCACTCCACGTGGGAGAGTATGACTTGTGGGTCACCACTAGCAAGAGGATCGGTGGCAACCTTGGAGCTTGTCTCAATGGGGACTAGCGTGTTGGCAAGCACATGAACCTCAGGATAAAAATCACCCTATCATCCTTGTCTTCCCATTGGTTTGCATCCTCATTACACAAGCTTGTATTTACTTCATTTATATTGTGCTTGTGTAGTTGCTCTTGTAATTAATTAGCTTATGTAGCTTGCTAGTTACCTTCTTGCTTGTGTAGCATAGAAGTAGCTCCCTTGCATGACTAATTCGGTTTGAGTAACCTTGTTAGTCATATTGCTTAGTTTATGTAGCTAAGTAATTTGAGCTCTATAATTTGGCTTGTGTAGCCTTGTTATTGAGCATTGCTAGTGAGCTTAGGTGGCTTTGTGCTTTTGCTTACTAGCATGTGTAGGAGCTCCCCCGTTGCTTGAAGTACTAGTGGCATAGGTTTGTGTGATCTTGCTCATAGAATTGATTAGGTGAGCTCTAGCTAGCCCAGCAACTTTGTTGACTAATTAGGATCTTTATAAGGTGCTTGTGAACTTAGATAGAGGGGTGTAGTCTTGGCTAGACCATTAGTTTTAATTCCGCATTTGTTTTGGTTAGCTGGTGCAATTAATTTTAGAAAGGACTATTCATCCCCCTCTAGTCCGCCATCTCGACCCTACAACATCTCAGGTAGAGACTATTTTTCAATCATTTAAAAGAAGCTTCTTATGTCAGTTCCTATAATATTGGTGTATTATGATATTTATTTTCTCATGGAGATTTCTAGTTATATATTTGTTCGTTATAAAACCTAAGATGTCTTAGTATGTTAATTTTCATACTTTAGATTCAGACCACTTAGATTCTACAAGGTTTGTTGACCTAACTGTGCATGATCAATTTTTTTTGCTTGCTCTGATCTATGGTGGTCCGTAGCTAATCACATGTTGGTTCATGTCTCCATTATTGATAAACTAGACAACTTTGTGACACACATGTCGATATTATGAAAGCCAATACATATGATGATGCAATTCTTTGACAGTGGAAAGCTGATTGTACCTCCTTTACTACCACCTGCTAGAGTGGATTTGACTCTTCAATGCATGGTACGCCGATAACTTGGTCTGTAATATGTTACTATCATTTCCAATTTAGAGTGCCCTTGCTCATATCTTGGAAAATTTTTCTCCATGCTTAAAGCTTAATATGTAACATATACATGATGTACTGATGTTCTCTTGCTATGCAATGGACTGGTATTTCTTTGTGTTCAGAATAGGTTGCATTACTGGATTCACTTTAGTGCTATACATGGAATGGTGTTTCCTGCTTCGTGTACATCTTTAACTCATATATCCTTATGCCTGTAACAATGATTATTTGTGTTTACCAACCCAGTGTTTTAAAATGTAGCAAAACAACCCTATATTTTCTTTTCTTCGCATGTTTTCGGATCTTAGAATCATCTTCTGCAATGCTATAGCAAGTTGCATTCTATGAGCAAGTGCACATGTGTCACGCAGTTGCATTTGTGTTATTGTCATCGTTCTAGTTGCACAAATATCTTAGCCTCCTTGCTATCCTTAACCAAGTTCCATCCTCCTTAACCTCAAATAGGCTATAACATTTGCATATTTTTTTGGGCACAACATGCAGAAATGTAGGCTGCAGATCGAAAATGCTCTACAACAAAATCGAAGCTACACAACACAGAAGATTCATCAGATTAAGGGCACTTGACTATCATTTTTATTAGCAATGCAACCCTTTAGTTTTCAAATATGCTAGGGCTGATATTATTGATCTACAATGATAACCTTGGAAACAACGAGTGATTGGGCCTCTTTAGTTATGCGAAACAGAAGTAATCTATCACAATCTATCTTATACGTCTAAATAAATAGAAACATCATCATATTAGCTTCAAGTTCATTCCTGTATCACTTCAGCCCAGCAGAGGACTAAGGCTATGCTTCTGCTTTTGCCATTACACTCATGTTATTGCTCTGTCTAACATTTGTTTATGAAGAGCAGACTAAGGCTATGCTTCTGTTTTTGCCCTTAAACTTGCATTGTTGCTTTGTCTAACATTTGTTTATGAACACTTTGCATAATTGCATTGTAGAACCCAGTGGCAATAGCTCTACTTTTACCCTTACACTTGGCATTGCTTCGTCTTCCTTTTAGTCATGAAGACTTCACATTGATGGACCAAACTACAAGGAACCAATGATCTTATAACCCTATGTTTCTCTGCTATGCACAATGTTTGAGTGCCTCCATCTTTTTTTGTCATACATAGATGGTTGCCTGATCAGTTCTAGCAATGCTCCTTCCATGTAAATTGTTAACCTCAAATTTTAGCTTGCTTCTGCCGACAGTAGCTTTCTCTAGGCACAAACTTATTACCTTACTCTGTATATACAAGGTCTTTTCAGCTGTATGTACAATGCGCTGCACAGTAAATGTTTGCTTCCACAAAAGGCTATATCTGTACATTACTAGCTCTCTCTGTAGTCCATTCTATGTTGTACAAATGGTAGCTTCATGTGACCGTCGATTGAACAATTTACTCCAACTTTGAGAACACATAAGTGAACAACAAAGAACAAAGATTAGGCAGACCAGCAAACCACACTATTCTCTCATGATCCACAGACACGCAAAGCAAGGACTAGCGTAGCGGAGCATGCCTATTGTTCTAGTACATCCTTACACAGAATGACATGTGGAACCTGTTGAAAGCCCTAGTTTGGTTTTGGATCATTGATGAAACCTAGTGTACTAACCCTTGTCATTAAGTGTGATCATGAGCTAGGTTAGTACACACCAAGTGATCGAGCAAGTGAGGGGTCCATGGAGATGGATATGGACATGTGATGATGGTGATCAAGCTCCAACATGGAAAAGAAGAAAGAGAAAAACAAAAACCAAGTAGATCAAGGCAAAGGTATCAAATAGGTTTTTGTTTTGGCACTCAAGACACCATAGAGGGTGTGAGTGTATTTAGGATCGATAGCCATACTATAAATAGGAAAAATCTTTAGCTAAGCGGTTATAGAGTGCTACTAGGTGACATGGTTCTTGCATATGCATTAGGGACCTAGTGTGCTAACATTTGACCCTTGAAAAATGCTTTAAAAAATGCTAACACACGAGCACATGAGTTGTACACTTTGTGGTTGGCAACTTGGAAGCAAGGGTGAAGCAGTTGAGGAGATAGAAAAAGAAAAGGAGGAGTTTCTCTAGGACTGGACCCTAACTGTAGGGCGACCAGAGCCTAACCGAGGTGAGTCCAGTCAGTACTAGGTCTCGGCCTTGTGGCCTGAGCTAGGACCGAACCCAATGCTGAGTTGAAACCAGACCCTAGTCCCAGAGTTCGGTTGTGACCATAGACGGCGCGGCTGACATGGCGAGGATCGGACCCGGTCCGAGGGGTCTGGGACCTCTCGGTGTGAATTTGATCACGACCGGACCCCGCTCGTCTTGAACAACCGGACCCAACTCTCTATGAGTCTGGTCTTGACTTAGTGGCGCATGATGTGAGCAGTGTAAGGACCAAACCCTGCCCAGAGTCCGATCACCATGATCGGACTGAGTTCGATCGATTTTAGGTGCTCTGGGAGCTCTCTGGAAGTGACCGGACTCTAGGGTGCCTAGGTCCAATCAGTTTTTAAAGGCGAGTCGGGTCATCTCTTTGACTCGACACTGATCGTTATAGCCGTTGAGATCCGATGGTTGTGATTTATAACGGGGACTAGCGTGCCGGCAAGCACGTGAACCTTGGGAGAAAAAATGTGTGTCACTTGTCTTTTGGATTTCTCCCGGTCATTGATTGGGCATTCATTAATTGGTTTATCTCTTTTGCCACGGCGGTATAATCTTCCTACACACTCTCTTGTATTTACATTGTTTACATTCTTTAGTGTAGTTAATCTATGAGAGCTTGTTAGTTTGGTTAGTGAGGCTCTTTAGTTAGTCTTTGAGAGCTCACTAGCTTAGAGAGTAGTGACTTAGCCTTTATTTGTGCCTAGAGATCATAGCAACTAGAATTATTGGAATAGGTGGCTTGCAACCCTTGTAGAGCTAGAGTAAAATTACATTACGCCATTTTGGTTTCTAACCCTTTGCTCTAGTGAATTTGTAGAGATTTTTATAGGCTATTCACCCCTGCCTCTAGCCATTTAGGACCTTTCAAGTCGTATCGGAGCCATGGTCACCATTTAATCAAGGCTTAACAACCTTCGGTGTCAAAAGATGGCTCAAGTTGTGTTCCACCATGCGGGGGGCAAACCACTGTTCTTTGATGGCACATGCTATGACTATTAGAAGAGAAAAATTGAAGATGTATCTTGGTTTAAACAATGATCAAGTGTGGGATGTGACCGAGAGTGATTATGTGATTCTTAATGCCACCAATCTCACCAACCAAGATAAGGAAAGCAAGCAATGCAATACAATGGCTCTCAACACCATCTACAATGCCATTGATTCCAAGGTGTTTGAGCAAATCAAAGATTATAAAAGAGCTAGTGAAGTGTGGAAGAGGTTGGAAGAAACATATGAGGGCACATTGGCGGTCAAGAGTGCCAAGTTGTACATCCTCAAGGACAAGTTGACAAGCTTCAAGATAAAGGATGATAAGAGCATTCCGGAGATGTTCCACATATTTCAAGTGATCATCAATGACTTGAAGGCTTTGGGTGAGAAGATAAATGATGATGATGTCTCTCATCGGTTCTTGATGTGCTTACCTCTAAGATTTGAGACATTGAGATTGATCATCATAAGAGGAGGATTGAAGGACATAACCCTTAACCAAGTACTAGGTGATGTCATGACACAAGAGACATACTATGTGGAAAGGGAGGGGGTTGACCAAGATGAGAAGAAGGATGAAGACAAGAAGAAGAGTGTAGTATTCAAGGCTAGCACATCATCCAAGAGCAAGAGCAAAGCAAATAAAGAAGAATGAAGTGGTGATGAAGATGCTAGTGACTTTGATGATGAGGCCATGGCTCTCTTTGTGCGCAAGATGGGCAAATTCATGAAGAAGAAGGGCTATGGTGCAAGAAAAAGAAGAGATCACAACAAAGAGTATATGAGGAGATGCTACAAGTGCAAGAGCAAGGATCATGTTGTAGCAGATTGTCCCTACAATAGTGACAATGATGAGGATGAGAAGAAGAAAGAAAAGGAGAAGAAGGAAAAGAAAGAAAAGAAGGAGAAGAAGGAAAAGAAAGAAAAGATGATGACATTCAAGAAGAAGAAGAAGGTTGGAGGCTATGTGGTCACTTGGGATAGTGATGGCTCATCGGATGATGATGATTCTAGTGATGATGATAAGAAATCTCTCAAGAAGGCACTAGCAAGCATCGCCATCAACAACAAGTCTTCCATCTTCGACACTCCATCAACTTGCCTCATGGCAAAGCCCACCAAGGTTAAATATGATGCGAGTGCTAATAATGATTGTGAAAGTGATGATTGTAGGAGTGATGATGATGATGAGGAGGAGTACTCAAAGGAGGAGCTCATGGACATGTTGGAGCAAGTTCATACTTGCTTTGAGATGAAGAGAAAGGAGTGCAAAGAATTGCACAAGAAGGTCAAATCTCTTGAGCAATCCTTTGATGAGCTCAATACCACTCATGACAGGCTAGTGGAAGCCCATGAGAAGATTGGCAAAGCTCACTCTAAGCTTGAAAAAGCTCACTCCTCTCTCCTTGAGCAAGCCAAGAAGGAGGTCATTGTGACTTATGATGTGGGCTCTACATGTGATCTAATCAATGAATCTTTCTTTGAGCCTATTGTTGTTGCTCCTACTAACCCTTCTTGTAGCACCTCCACTTTTATTTCACCTTTGAGTGATGGTTTCACTTGTGATGCCTCACTAATGGTGGAAAATGAGACCCTCAAGAAGGAGGTGAATAAGCTCACTTGTGCCTTAGGCAATGCCTATGGTAGAGATGCCCGCTTGCTAAAGTGCTTGGGTAGCCAAAGGTTTTCTCTCAATAAAGAGAGATCAGGCTATACCCCCAAGAAAGGCAAGTGGCCTTTGTGACTCACAAGACTAGTTTTATAAAGGGCAATGGTCGGTTTTGCAATAGATGTTAGCAGTTGGGCACATAGAGCAATATTACAAGAACAAGAATAAGCAAACTAATGTATCCTCAATTAAATTTGATTCTTGTTATTTGCTTACCAAGGGTGCCAATGGTGTGCATGCTAAGTTTATTGGTACTCCAAATGTGGGCTCAAAGAAGAAAGCCATTTGGGTGCCAAAGACCTTAGTCACTAACCTTCAAGGACCCAAGCAAGTTTGGGTACCTAAAAAGAATTGATCTTCTCTTATAGATCAATTATAAAGCTAGAGGAAGGCATTGGGTACTTGATAGTAGGTGCACACAACACATGACCGGTGATTCAAGAATGTTCAATTCAATTAACACAAATGATAGCAATGGGGATGATAGTATAACATTTGGTGATAATGGCAAAGGCAAGGTCAAAGGGCTTGGTAAGATTGCAATATCCAATGACTTGAGCATTTCCAATGTGCTACTAGTAGAGAGCTTGAATTTCAATCTATTGTTGGTAGCTCAATTGTGTGATCTTGGTTTCAAGTGCATATTTGGTGTGGATGATGTAGCGATTATAAGTGTAGATGGCTCTAACTTGATATTCAAAGGATTTAGATATGAGAATCTATACTTAGTTGATTTCAATGCTAAAGAAGCTCAATTGTCAACATATTTGCTCACTAAGTCTAGCATGGGTTGGTTATAGCATAGAAGGCTTGGTCATGTTGGAATAAAACAATTGAACAAATTGATTAAGCATGATCTAGTAAGAGGCTTGAAAAATGTCACATTTGAGAAGGACAAGCTATGTAGTGCATGTCAAGCCAGAAAATAAGTTGGTAACACACATCCTAAGAAGAGCATGATGAGTACATCTAAGGCATTTGAGTTGTTGCACATGGACTTGTTTGGACCAACCACATTCTAGCACTGGTGGAAACAAATATGGATTCGTGATAGTGGATGATCTTACTAGATATACATGGGTGTTCTTTCTTATTGATAAGAGTGATGTTTTTGCAATCTTTAAGACATTCATCAAAAGAATACACAATGAGTTTGAAACAACCATCAAGAAAGTAAGAAGTGACAATGGTAGTGAGTTTAAGAACACTACAATTGATGAGTTATGTGATGAGTTTGGAATTAGGCATCAATTCTCGGCCAAGTACACTTCACAATCAAATGGCCTAGTTGAGAGGAAGAATAGAACTTTGATTGACATGGCAATGTGAGTCATTCATTTTGGGCCAAGGCAATCAATATGGCTTTCTACTATAGCAACCGCCTCTATTGTCACCCCATGATGGAGAAGACACCATATGAGCTCTTGAATGGAAGAAAGCCCAATATTGCATACTTTTAGGTTTTTGGTTGCAAATGCTACATTTTGAAGAAAGGCACTAGATTGAGCAAGTTTGAGAAGAAATGTGATGAAGGCTTCTTGTTTGGTTACTCCACTACTAGCAAGGCTTATAGAGTTTGGAATTTGGCTAGTGGTACTCTTGAGGAGGTTCATGATGTGGAATTTGATGAAATAAATTGTTCCCAAGAGGAAGATGGGAATCTAGATGATGTAAGAGGCACTAAATTGGTCAATGCAATGAATAACATTGACATTGGTGATATAAGGCCTAGAGAGGTGATTGAAGTTGAAGATGATAAAGATCAAGTGCTCTCTAACTCAAATGTGCAAGCTAGTGGTTCTCATGTTCATAGTCAAGCTATTGCAAGTGATGACAAAGAGCAAGATCAACAACAAGTGGCTAGTTCATCATCTCAACCAAATGGTCAACCAAGTGCAAGCAATCAAGTTCAAGTGCTCCAACTAATCAATGTTGCAAGAGATCATCCATTGGATTCTATAATTGGTGATATTTCAAGAGGTGTGCAAACAAGATCAAGATTGGCATAATTTTGTGAGCACTTCTCATTTGTGTCATCCATTGAACTAAAGAAGATTGATGAAGCTTTAAAGAATGTTGATTGGGTGAATGCTATGCATGAATAGCTAAACAACTTCACAAGAAATCAAGTGTGGGAGTTAGTTGAGAGTCCTAAGGATCATAATGTGATTGGAACCAAATGGGTCTTTCGAAACAAGCAAGATCAAGATGGGATAGTAGTAAGAAACAAAGCAAGATTAGTGGCTCAAGGTTACACACAAGTTGAAGGTCTTGACTTTGGAGAAACATATGCCTGGTTCAAGATTGGAAGCAATTAGGATCTTGTTAGCATATGCTTGTGCCCATAACATCAAGTTGTACCAAATGGATGTGAAGAATGCATTTCTAAATGGGTACATCAATGAGCTTGTGTATGTTGAGCAACCTCCTAGTTTTGAAGATAAAAAGAAACCCAACCATATTTATAAGTTGAGAAAAGCTTTGTATGAATTGAAGCAAGCACCAAGAGCATGGTATGAAAGATTGAGAAATTTCCTACTCTCTAATGGATTCAAGATGGGCAAGGTTGACACCACTCTTTTCACCAAGAAGATAGGCAATGACTTGTTTGTGTTGCAAATCAATGTTGACGACATTATCTTTGGATCAACCAATCAAGATTTTTGTGAGGAGTTTAGAAAGATGATGGCAAATGAGTTTGAGATGTCCATGATTGGAGAGCTTAGTTACTTTCTTGGTCTTCAAATCAAGCAAATGAAGAATGGCACATTTGTGAGTCAAGGCAAGTATATCAAAGACATGCTCAAGAAGTTTGGAATGGATGATGCTAAAGCTATTAGTACACCAATGGGGACAAATGGTAACTTGGATAATGATACCACTAGCAATATGGTGGATCAAAAGATGTATCGGTCTATGATTGGAAGCCTACTCTATGTGACCACATCAAGGCTGGATGTGATGTTTAGTGTATGCATGTGTGCAAGATTTCAAGCCTCACCAAGAGAAAGTCATTTGAAGGCAACCAAGAGAATATTGAGGTACTTGAAGCATACACAAAATATTGGATTGTGGTATCCTAAAGGAGCTAGATTTGAGTTGATTGGATATTCGGACTTCGATTATGCAAGATGCAAAGTTGAGAGAAAGAACACATCGGGCACATGTCAATTGTTGGGAAGATCACTTGTGTCTTGGTCATCAAAGAGCAAAATAGTGTAGCACTTTCAACCACCAAAGTAGAATACATTTCGGTCGGTAGTTGTTGTGCTCAATTACTTTGGATGAAGGCTACTTTGAATGATTTTGGAATCAAGTTCAAACAAGTGCCATTGCTATGTGACAATGAGAGTGCCATGAAGCTCACCAACAACCTAGTTCAACATTCAAGAACAAAGTACATAGATGTCCACCATCATTTTATAAGAGATCATCAACAATAAGGGGACATTTGCATTGAGAGTGTGGGCACCAATGATCAACTTGCCGATATACCAAGCCACTTGATGAGAAGATGTTTTACAAGCTAAGGAATAAATTTAACATACTTGACTTCTCAAATATGTGTTGATGCACCCCCATATATATGACATGCCTCTCCTTCGAGCAAAGCAAGGTAAAATTGGTTGACATGCCATTCATCCTTTGCTAAGGACTTGTTTAGTGCATCTAGTCATTCCTCACATGTCTTAGGCTCATTCATGAAAACCAAATGAATTTGATGCTTGTATGGTACCACTATTGCTTGTATGCTTGAAATGATCTAGTGGTAGCATATGACATGTTTGTGGGCTTGTGAACCTAGTGTTTAATCTAGAGAATGAGCTATAAGTGTTTAACTCAACATCGTCAAGATAACCCTTGAAGCCTGACATTGGATCAAACCGAGTTAAATATCTTTTGTAAATGATCTAGATTGAACTAAATATGGTATGGGAAATGATCCTCACTTAATATGGTTTCACCTCTAACCTATCTAAAATTGGAGCTCACATTTTGTGCTAATCGTTGACAAAGGGGGAGAGATTGACAAAGATAGTGAGATAGGGGAAGAGTTTGACAAAGAAAGGGGATCAATTAAAATTTGAAGCACACAAGTAGGGAGAGCAAGCTCATGAACTTATTTGATGCATTCAAATGTGCATTACATATGTTTGCTTGCATGCCACAAGTTTTTAATTACATATTCATGCTTGTGTGGTGTATGCTAGTTATAGGGTTGATTGATGAAATGCAAAACTAGCATGCATAGGATGATAGTTAGATGTGCCTTGCTTGCTTTACAAGTGGTATTAGAGCCTTGCTTATAATGTTGATCTCATGAGGTATCTAGTGTTTATGTTTTGCAAATGCTATCTAACTAACCATGGTGCTAAGGATGGTGTTCAAATGGCAACTCTGATTGGTATCATGCTTCAAAGGTCCATCTTTTACACCTTAGCATCATTTGGTAGACATTACTCTCCTACACTTCCTAATTCATGCATATGTGCAAGCTTTCAAATCCAAACTCTTAGCACATATGTAGGGGGAGCTAATGCTATCAATCTAGGTTTATGAAACTTGTCCATATCCTTTACACATGGTAAAATAGTTCAGCGAGCAATATGAATCCAAAAAGATTTCATTGATTATCTTTGTGAAAAGGTTGTCATCAATTACCAAAAAGGAGGAGATTGAAAGCCCTAGTTTGGTTTTAGATAATTGATGAAACCTAGTGTACTGACCCTTGTCATTAGTGTGATCATGAGCTAGGTTGGTACACACCAAGTGATGGGGCAAGTGATAGGTCCATGGAGATGGAGATGGACATGTGATGATGGTGATCAAGCTCCAACTTGGAAAAGAAGAAAGAGAAAAACAAAACCAAGGAGATCAAGGCAAAGGTATCAAATAGGTTTTTGTTTTGGCACTCAAGACACCATAGAGGGTGTGAGTGTATTTAGGATCGATAGCCGTACTATAAATAGGAAAAATCTTTGGCTAAGCGGTTATAGAGTGCTACTAGGTGACATGGTTCTTGCATATGCATTAGGGACCTAGTGTGCTAACATTTGACCCTTGAAAAATGCTTTAAAAATGCTAACACACGAGCACATGAGTTGTACACTTTGTGGTTAGCAACTTGGAAGCAAGGGTGAAGTAGTTGAGGAGATAGAAAAAGAAAAGGAGGAGTTTCTCTAGGACTAGACCCTGACTGTAGGGTGACTGGACCCTGACCGAGGTGAGTCCAGTCAGTACTGGGTCTCGGCCTTATGGGTTGAGCTAGGACTGGACCCGGTGCTGAGTTGAAATCGGACCCTAACTCAAAGATGATGTGACTAATGTGGTGAGGACCAGACCTAGGAGGTGAGTCTGGTCATGTATGACCGAACTTGGTTCGAGGGGTCTGGGACCTCTCGGTGTGAATTTGATCATGACTGGACCCTGCTCGTCTTGAACGACCGGACCCGACTCTCGGTGAGTCTAGTCTTGACTTAGTGACGCATGGTGTGAGTAGTGTAAGGACCGAACCCTAGCTAGAGTCTGGTCATCATGATCGAACTGAGTTCGATCGATTTTAGGTGCTCTGGGAGCTCTCTTGAAGTGACTGGACTCTAGGGTGCCTGGGTCTGATCAGTTTTTAAAGGCGAGTCGGGTCATCTCTTTAACTCGGTGCTGACCGTTATAGCCATTGAGATCCAGTGGCTGTGATTTATAACGGGGACTAGCATGCCGTCAAGCACCTAAACCTCGGGAGAAAAATTGTGTGTTACTTGTCTCTTGGATTTATCCCGGTGATTGATTGGACATTCATTAATTGGTTTATCTCTCTTACCACGGCGGTATAATCTTCCTACACACTCTCTTGTATATACATTGTTTACATTCTTGCCTAGTCAAGCTCTTTAGTGTAGTTAGTCTTTGAGAGCTTGTTAGTATGATTAGTGAGGCTCTTTAGTTAGTCTTTGAGTGCTTACTAGCTTAGAGAGTAGTGACTTAGCCTTTGTTTGTGTTGACGCTTAATTAGGTCACACACTCGATACGGAGCTTGATCGCTCAATGTAGACAATTTTTAGATTAGCCAACGCCTAGGGGATATCCATACCTAGACCTTATCCCTCTAGCGATGAGCGCGATACACAAGACACGTCATAGGAGGAGCCTCGCCGGGAAGGCGATATGCAAGACACACCGGCGAGGTCTCTTGAGACCCGAAACCACACATGCCCAGGAGGGACCCCGTTGGGGCATGCAGTGGCTATGGGCTGCACTAGCCAGCCTGACCGCTCTAGAACTTCACCATCATTGATCCACCGCCCATGCAGCGTCGACGAAGATCAAGAAGTAGGGGAGAAGAGACGGTAAAAGAGAGGTAGTAGATTGATTTGTTGTGTTTTTGTGTCGATTGGATAGATGAGAACTCAATCACCCATGATCCTCTTGTATATATAGAGTGGGGTGGTCTTATCCCAGTAGGGAACAGATCCCAAACATAATCTCCAAGTTTCCCACGTCCAAAATAGGTCCAAAACTGACTTGGGGGTCAAATCGGCTCAGAAACAGCAGAAAAGTCGGCTTAGCCATCTTCATTGGGTCTGGGACGCTGTTTCTGAGCTGAAAATAGGGGGAATCGACTTAGCCGACTGGGGGACTCGGCTAAGCTGACTGGTTGTTGGGAATTCCAGGTGAAAAGCTTCTAAAATTCATAATTAATTCATTCGGACTCCAAACGAGACGATCCATATATATTTTTTGATTAGCTTGATGAGAGGAATGCAATGGTAAAGTCCATTCTTGCATTTGAGGAAGTTGGTCTTAGCTGACTTAGGGAGTCGGCTAAGCCGGCTCTAGCTAGTTCAGCACCCAAAAAGTCATTTTCTTCGCCCAAGCACCAAATGCAATGATTCAAGTATGTTCTCTGGTCGTCTTGATGACAAAAACATGATGATGATGTCTATTATGCACTCTAGACAATTTTGGATGTCAACAGTTTGTGCCTAGAGATCATAACAACTAGAATTGTTGGAATAGGTGGCTGTTTACACCAAAATTTAGAAAGAAGAATGTGGAAACTCAAAGCTTCCAGGATTGTGTCATCAAGGAATTGATTAGATGTGAATCGGTATCAACTGATTTAGATGCGATGTTAGAATTAGCTATTTTATAGATGACATCAGCAAACGGCGTCAATGGGCTATGCTTGAATGGCACCAGGAAGATGTGTCGAACTCTATAAATAAGGAAAATTAGGGTCCAAGTTATTATTAAGTTAGGAAGTTTTCTTTTATTCCAAGAATTGTAATAAGTCGTATTTGAGTAGGATTCATATTTAGGTTCCGGGTATAAATATTAGACCCTGGTTATTGTATAAAAAATGAACACTCAATCAATACAATCTTTTCGGCTTTCGCCATCGCATTAGAAGTAGGAGTACTGTAGATCTCGGCAAGTTCTTCAGCAAACAGGGCTGCATCGACTGATCGACCTCCCACTTGCTTGAGAGTACCGTCACGACATGTATTGTGCTTGTAAAGCTGCATCAGCTGATTGATCTTTATGAGCCATAATATAAGTTAGTTATCGATCTTTATCGTGGTTTGTAAGGCTACATTAGCTGATTAATCTCTAACGAATCATAATATAGATTAAAGTTATCGATCTTGTGTTAAATAACTTGTTGTTTAATACAATATCACTAGTTATCGAATCTGCTAAGATTAATAAGATTTTCCTTACTGTTTTTGGTTGATTCACTAGTTATCGATCTTATTATAATTAATGTTTTATTAATTATAACAAATCACCCGATCGAGATAGAGATACATCGGCATTATATCATCTTAATTGGTCGTCCTTTGATCTGGTCATGCTTTAAATCTTATAATTGATGGCTTAATTCTGCTAGATCGGCTATTTTATCTCTATTCCAATCAAACATAGTATGCATCTAAAGACATGTTTCAATCTTGAATAAACTCACTTGTTAACGAGATCTAATCTAATGACACTACCATAGCTGCATCGATCCGGTCGAACCTCACTGGTAAGACTTTAGATTAGAAAGTATCGATTAGTGGTCTTGTTGATGATCAAGATATATACTCTGTTTGTTTGCTATGACTGCATCGGTTATTTTAGCCCATTTGCCTATACTCTCACGCATATAGCATGTTTTTATTAATCTGTCAACATATAGATGGTTTTATAGATTCTTTGGCTTCAGTTTGTTGTCATTATCATAGCTGCATTGATCCAATCGAACCTTACTGTTAATGATAATAGATTAGATTCAAACTGTTTGTAGATTTATTTATAGTAGACAGTCGATTTGTTCGCATGTTATAATCTTTTCATCAAACTTATCGGCTCGACGCTTTATATCGATCATGTTCCATTTAGCCGACGATGCTTTCTGATGATCCATGAGCATCAGTTATTTTGATTCGTATTATTATCATTTAATATTAGCCGATAATCCTTGATTTAAAGATCTTCATTTCATGGATACGCCGGATATCGACTATTTAGTCGATAGCCTTATTGAATTAGCTATCTAGCCGTATATTTGGAACTGTCTGGTGCAACACTGACATGTTCCACTTTAAATTACTGATAAGATTTTCTCTCCTTGTCAATTGCATGTTAAATTGACTGGCACGTCATTGGGTTTTCAGAATTGGCTGGTTCTGTGTTGAAGCCAAGCAGATCTCTAGTCTCGTTCCACTCAGATCATCTGACTTGCTGTGTGCTGATCACATCGCCACATTTTTGTGTCAACACACTTTTTGGCATGCCTTTAGTTGACATGTTCCACATTTTTGGCTTGCTGTGTGTTTGATAGAACAATCGATGGAAAATTTCTAAAGAAGTATTATCACCTTTAGTTCAAAAAAATTTAAATCAAAGGGATAAAAGCCGATACGATATGTATCACCTATAGAGCAAAAAGACACACAAAGACAATCATGATTCATATTATGGCAGTTTCAGGGATGAATTCATAAGGAAAAGGCAAAAACTTTATTCATTCATCATTTGCTCCTAGTACAAACTAATCAAACACCTTGTTCACAACATCTTGGGCTGGTGTCATATCCACAACAGCCGCTGCGGTGTCGTCAAAGTCCTCAATCAACTCCTTGTGCATGTCGAGATCATCGGCCATTGGGAAGCCCGACTCCATGGTGCAGAGGTCATGCCCGGTCTAGACTTGCACCACGGCCAGAGCCACCGCTGCACCGCAATGAATGCCATGGAGGGCAATCTCCTAGGCGCGCACTGGGATGTTGTGCAGACGGTTGATGAGCAGAGGGCCCTAGGCGTTGATGGTCGCCGTAGCTACGTTCGCCGCCCATTGGAGGTTTTCCAACTGTACCGTCAGGGCTAGCAATCAAAGAGGCAAGAAGATTGTCAAGAAAGGGGCAGTGAAGATAAGAATGAGGGTTTTCTTGGAACTAGGCTTACCCGCCATCATGACGTCGGACTCGTCCAACCTTGCCCAAGCAGTGTTGGCTTCCTCCTCTGCGACGACGAGGGTGGCCTAGGAGGCCTCGAGATGGATCTCAAGCTGACCGTTTTCCCAAGTTGCCTTGGAATAACGGTCCTTGGTAGCCCTCCACTCCTAGAGGAAGCACCGGGCATCATCGCTGGTGTACGAGTCGGAGGAGTCCAACGATGAGTCCGGTGTGGGGGCGACGGCAGGTGTAGCATTAGAGGGGCCATCGGCCCTAGGATGAAGAGGTTGGCATCTGTGATTCAGGATGAATCTATAAACAAGTTAGAAGACGATTCATTGTCATGAATAGAAGGCATTTTATCTTACCTCATACGGCGGAGGCGCTGGCTCATCGGCATGTTCTCCTCCAGGACCTCCTCCGCCGCGCGCTTGCCATGGTTGTCTTTGCCAGCCATGGGTTTTGGTTGGGATCTTGAGAGGGGAAGAAGAAGAAACCGCTATAGGGTTCTTGAAGGTAGAAAGACACGAGAGAATGAGAAACAATTTTAGATATAGATGTGTTTGAGGCCGAGGCCCTTGGCCGGTATTTATAGTCACAGAGGCGAGATGGTAGATATCTTGGAACGTGTGAAAGCAACCCCAATTAATGGAAGGGGAAGTGCCACTTCTCTAATAACGAGGGGAATGAGGCATTGATGATGAAGAAGGAATTTGAAGGGTTTTTGCAATAGGGACCGTTTTCAGATTTAGTTAAGTCAGAGTAAAGTTAGAATCAGGAATTGGCTAATTTAAATCGGCTATTCTAACCAAACCAAGAAGTACAGTAGACCAACAGGAAGAGTATAGTTATCATTAGGTTTACATAGAATATATACTACAGATGCTATAACATAAATTACAAGTTAAGAGCATCATGAATTGCTCTTAGTGCTTTTTAGCCGAATAGCATCAACTTCTATAATTTGTTGTTTGTCTTCTTCAGCTGATCTGGGAATGCTCTCAATACTATTGCGAATAGCTTTGCCTTCCTTAACCTTGGCCAGCATCTCTTGTTTCTTCTATTTGATGGCCTTGGGGATCTGAGTCAAGTTAGACTCATGATGGTCAATGGTGGCTTTCACACTTTCCAGTTCCTGTTCGAGCTCAGCACGCCTAATTCTCAGCTGAGTCAGTTTTGGTTTAAGTTTGGAAGAAGAATTCTTTAGATTGTCGATCAATTGTGCTAATTCTTTGGCTTCCTACTTGTTAGAGTTTTTCTTAGCCATCAAAGCTTCATGGTTAGTCTAGTTTCTTTGAGCCTTTTTCACCTTGGGAGCTTGATCTTCGATGTTGGACAGAGGTATCAAGGCTTCAGCATGATTTGGGGGCAGATCATCCTTAATGGCTAAGAAGATTCTTCTCATTAGATCTGCAACCTAGACCAAATCTTCTATGTTCCTCTCGAGCATTGGCAGCATGTGTTTTAGCCGATATTTGGTCTCATCTGATAAGATTTCTTGAGAAGAAATGGCTGATGAGCTTATCTCACTTTCATCTATATATTCCTCAAAGTTGAAAGAATAGCTCAAAGCTAGAGAGTTAAGTGCCTATATGTGAACAAAAGGAGTCTTATTAGAAATAACAAATGAGTTGACAATGAGATGGATGGTGAGAGGGAGACAGTACCTTTTCTAAAAGAGATCTTGGCTATGGAGAAGGAACAACCAATGATGTGTCAACATCTGGTTAAATCGGCTCTAGATTTTCAATGCTAGTGTCTGCAGGCATCAAGGAGCTTTTCAGTTTATGATTGCTATAGAAGGATAAAATGAGCATATGAATTTCTTACCATCGATTGTTTGTTGAGCTGGAGAATCGACAGTTTGAGTATCAGTGTCAACAGGGTCCTCTTTAACTGGTGAGTTGTTAGATCTTTGCTCTTGTGGAGACATTTTCCTAGGTGGTGTCTAATAAAAGAAAAGGATCAGAGAAGAGTGAGGACTGCATGAGATTGAAGGCTTGAGGAGATACCTTGGTAGTATCAGGTGGTGAAGTAGAGAGGTTCTCATCTTATGTCATCTAGGATCTATCAGGGACATCAGTTGCTTCAATTGTAATTGACTCCTTAGGAGGATTAGCCGATGAGAGATTAGCATATGCTGATTTAAGTGCCTAGGACAACAGTTTGGCACCCAAAGAAGATTGAGATGCAATAGTCGATGACGACAAGAAAGAAATTGAATTAGAAGTTGAATATCATCTACAAAGGAAGATAAGTTAATTTACCTGAGCAATTGATGATTTTGTTCTACAAAGGCTCTTCCTAGTGGTGATTTTCTGAGTTACACCTTGGGTGCCTTGTGTTTTGAAGACTGATATGTGAGTATTGCTGGGGTAGCTGGGGTTTTTATCAACTTTTTCAGAGTGGATGCGGTTGATCCCATTCTTGAGGCTAGACATGGTGAATAATATTCTATGGGATGTCCTTTCCTATCCACACTTGGGGGATCAAATTTGGTATCCTGCAAAAAATTGTTAGATGAACTGATAGGAGAACTTGATAATCCTTTGAAAAGGAAAGTGGTGAGTTACCTCACTATCAGAAGCAAAGTCATCGTCCAGGGCTAAACAGTTAGGATGAATTGAGTTGCAGAAGAGGTGAGAGTGTCATTCTTGCCACCAGGAGTCAAACAGGTTTGAAGAGAAGGTGGCTCTTGTCCATTCATGCAGACAAAGAGAAGGAAGATTTGACCCCAATTGAAAGACTCTGGAAGCTTCCATTATTTCACTGATACCTTCTCTTGGCTTCAGAGTATTCCTAAAGAATAGCCGAGGGGGTAGTTGACCAAGGCCGAATTGACAGGTCACAAAAGAGCGGTTATAGAATTCATAAGTTGGAAGATTATCTGGGAGACAAGCACTAGTAGCCATTTTGCCACAACCATGGCGAAATTCGGTAGGCAGCACGCAGGGTTTGATGATGTAACTGAAAATTGTAGCAGCTGTTTCATCTGAACAGCCTGATTCAAATCAGAATTTAACTGGCAGAACTAGCTCATTATCTTCATCTTCATCATAAGGCAGCCAAGCCAATATGTTTGCATCAAACCCTCTGTAAAATTTCTTGAAAAAGTGGCCTACATCAACAACAATTGTTATGACTGATGCAGCTTTACCATAATTCATATACTATCGAGTTCTTCCTTCTTTTCCTTTATAATATTCAGCAAAGTTGGAAGAAGGGAAGCTCAGATTCCTTAGATTGGGTCTTACAATCCTATGCATGTACAGATTCAGCCATAATTGTATCAACCACCAAGGGCCACTGATGGTGTGCACTGGTTTATTTTTTAGCAATTGGGCAGCTACTTGGTGCATCAGATGATAAGCAGATACCAGCAAATATTTTCCAAGGAGGATTTCATTATCGGTTGCTAAATGCTCTGCCAAGTATTTATGATTATAGGTTGGACCACAGGATGACCCATAAAAAAATGAATTTTTCTAGCCACATATTCAAAAAAGCTATATGTTCTCTATCATCAACAGTTGAACCATCCCCAATATTTTACAAAATGTAACTCGCCCATCCTGTGCAATCCGATATTTTGGCTAATTTTTTGGATCCAGCACTTAAGAAATCATAAGTTTGCATTGATCCTATAATATTAAGGCCGGTTAACATGTAGATGTCGACCAAAGTAATGGTCATTGGACCATGATCAAAAATGAAAGCATTTAAAGTGTTGGACCAAAAATAAGATGCAGAGATCAGAAGTGAATCATTTCTCTCCATTCAAGACAATGAGAGTGTCAAGCATTGGTTTAAATTAGAAATTTCCCAATCTCTAGCTTTCTTTTCTGATACCCTGCGGAACCAATCTCTCCTTCCTTTAGGCATTTTGGGCCACTTTTTAAAAGGAGTTTTGGTGTTCCAGTAAGATGAATCTATTATAGATTGTTTGAAGGGGATTCAGTTGGTTTCTTGGTTGATAAAATTAGATGGATCAGGATCGCCTATAGGTCCAAGATAATAGGTATTAGGAACAACAGCTGATGGAATCAAAATTTCATTTCTTATTTCCTAGAAACCAGTTGGGATGAATTTAAGAAGAAAGAGAAATACATAGTAGCGGCTAATACTTAAAAGATAGAAATATAAAGGCATACCTCAGGAACGTGATTGTTGGTCGCCATTGTAGCCGAAATGGATTTGAATCTGAGGAAGGTTGTAGAAAGGTGGCTTGAACAGCAGTTTGGCAGAGCAGAAGATCAGCTAGGGTTAAGGCTTTGGTGGTGACGG
Source organism: Miscanthus floridulus (assembly GCF_019320115.1). Taxonomy (NCBI): domain Eukaryota; kingdom Viridiplantae; phylum Streptophyta; class Magnoliopsida; order Poales; family Poaceae; genus Miscanthus; species Miscanthus floridulus. Next base: position 33,140,328 of record NC_089586.1, on the reverse strand, counting down.
TTTTGACTATTGAAGCTTGCTCAAGAGAAAAGAAGTAAGCAGGCCGAGCAGTTGAAAATGATACTATTGGGGTATTATATAGAATTCAGCCCAAGAAATCAGGAGTCACGCATATATTTTGAAATGAGTAGTTGCAACATGGTGAGCAGATAAATAGAAATTTTGGAATAAAATCATTTTTATCCTAAAATTGGGGGGGCATGTGTTTACACCAAAATTTGGAAAAAAGAATGCGGGAACTCGAAGCTTTCAGGATTGTGTCATTAAGGAATCAATTAGATGTGAATTGATATTAGCTGATTTAGATGCGATATCAGAATCGGCTATTTTATAGATGACGTCAGCAGACGACGTCAATGGGCTATGCTTGAATGGCGCTAGGAAGATGTGTCGGACTCTACAAATAAGGAAAATTAGGGTCCAAGTTATTATTAAGTTAGGAATTTTTCTTTTATTCCAAGAATTATAATGAGTCATATTTGAGTAGGATTCATATTTAGGTTCCGGGTATAAATATTAGACCCTAGATATTGTATAAAAAAATGAACACTCAATCAATACAATCTTTCCGGCTTTCACCATCGCATTAGGAGTAGGAGTACTATAGATCTCGGCGAGTTCTTCAGCAAACAGGGCTGTATTGACTGATCGACCTCTAGCTTGCTTGTGAGTACCATCATGACTTGTATTGTGCTTGTAAAGCTGCATTAGCTGATCGATCTTTTATGAGCCATAATATAAGTTAGTTATCGATCTTTATCGTAGTTTGTGGGGCTGCATCAGCTGATTGATCTCTTACGAATCATAATATAGATCAAAGTTATCGATCTTATGTTAAATAACATGTCTAATATAATATCACCAGTTATCGAATCTGCTAAGATTAGTAAGATTTTCCTTGTTGTTTTTTATTGATTCACCAGTTATCGATCTTGTTATAATTAATGTTTTATTAACTATAACAAATCACCCGATCGAGATAGAGATAGCTCGGCATTATATCATCTTAATTAGTCGTCCTTTGATCTAGTCATGCTTTAAATCTTATAATTGATGGCTTAATTCCGCTAGATCGGCTGTTTTATCTTTATTTCAATTAAACATAGTATGCATCCAAAGACATGTTTCAATCTTGAATAAACTCACTAGTTAACGAGATCTAATCTAATGACACTACCATAGCTGCATCGATCCGGTCGAACATCACTAGTAAGGCTTTAGATTAGAAATTATCGATTAGTGGTCTTATCCATGATCAAGATATATACTCTGTTTGTTTGCTATGACTGCATCGGCTATTTTAGCCGATTTGCCTATACTCATGCATATAGTAAGTTTTTATGAATCTATCAACATATAGATGTTTTTATAGATTCTTTGGCTTTAGTTTGTTATCATTATCATAGCTGCATTGATCCAATCGAACCTCACTGTTAACGATAATAGATTAGATTTAAACTGTTTGTAGATTCATTTACAGTAGACGATCGATTTATTCGCATGTTATAATCTTTTCATCAAACTTATTGGCTCGACGCTTTATATCGATCATGTTCCATTTAGCCGATGATGCTTTCTGTTGATCCATGAGCATCGGTTATTTTCATTCGTATTATTATCATTTAATATTAGCCGATAATCCTTTATTTAAATATCTTCATTTCATGGATACGCCGGTTATTGACTATTTAGTCGATAGCCTTATTGAATCGGCTATCTAGCCGTACATTTGGAACTGTCTGGTGCAACATCGATATGTTCCACTTTAAATTAATGATAAGATTTTCTCTCCTTGTCAATTGCTAGTCAAATTGACTGGCACGTCGTTGGGTTTTTAGAATCGGCTGGTTTTGTGTTGAAGCCAAGCAGATCTCTGGGCTTGTTCCACTCAGATCATCCATCTTGCTGTGTGTTGATCACATCGCCATATTTTTGTGTCAATAGTGGCTTGCAACCCTTGTAGAGTTAGAGCAAAATTATATTACGCCATTTAGGTTTCTAACCCTTTGCTCTAGTGAATTTATAGAGATTTTTATAGGCTATTCACCCCCCTCTAGCCATTTAAGACCTTTCACTTGTTTGCCCAACAAAAATGGGTGCGGCCACGAGGTAGAAAAAATGACGAAAAAAAATTTGGGTAGCCATCTGTTGGCCTAACAGAAATGGGTAGTGAAGATGCTCTTAATATGTATCAAGACACAATATATATCTAAGTGCATAGCAAAAGCTACAAATCTAAAAAAGACAAAACATCTTATAATTTGGAATAAAAAAGTATATTATTTACCATAAACTTCTCTAGTTCCATATTATTGTTTGTCTAATTTTGACTAAATTTCTAGATAAATTGATAATATTTACATATTTAGATTTAAATAAATGTTCTATCAAAAACAAATTTGATGTTGTAAATGTTATGCGAAGCTAAAAGAATTATGATTTAGGATAGCCAAAATAAACAGATGCTATTTCGTAAATAGAATTTGGTAAATGGATATAATCACAGGGGAATCAGTTACGCTATGGAGTCCTAACATGTAAGGGCGGCGCGATATCTCACCACAAAGATGTCATTTATAAAAACAATATACTGACATCGGCAGATTATGTAGCCACAAGAGTGCATCGGTGGGTACATGAGGATGGGGGTGTTCACCATCCCCGTCCTCGCGAAACTAAATTAATTCCCCGCAGGACTAAATTTGCTGTCCCTGACCCATAATAGAGAAATAATTCCCGACAAGCAACCGGGGATCGATGCCCCTTGCCATCGATAGGATTTGGGCATGAGTGGTCCAACTTAACATAAAAGTTTTAATTAATACGGTAAAATAGCAACATACGGGGTATGAGCTTAAGAAATCATATTATAATATATTAATAGTAAGGTCCTATGATCGTGCTATAAAATGAATTAAGTTTGGAATTTAATGACAAGTTTACTTGGGCCTTTGTCCTAGAGTTTTTTTTTGAAATGTCCTAGAGATTGTTAGGTAGGCCACCCTATCCACGCTCTAGATCCATCACTTGTGTAGTCTATGGGAGCACATACTCTTTGTTAGAGCATGCAATAGATCTAGCACAGACTCATTATACCAGTGATCACATACTACCTCTATGATATTGGCCCCGTTCGACTGGTAAAATTTTTGGCTGAATTCTGCCACATTGAACAATACCAAGATTTAGCCAACCAGCCAGGATCACCCAAGCACTAGCCAAACAGCAATTACAGCCAATTCAATTCAAAAAAAGGCACCAAATACATCATTTAATGCATTTCAAATTCAAACAACAACAGCCAGCCCATTCAACTACACCACCAGTTCATTACAACCAGGACACCCCCTTACTAATCATTGAAATGCACATATCAAATTTGCACATGTCCAATACAACACCATGATGAACAGTACTAAAGTGCTCTCCTATCCTTACATCTTACAAATGGAACCAGTGGGCACAACTACAAAACTTGTAGTCCCCTAGGAGCCACATGATCAGCTGCTACAAGAAGTATGACACATGCACTCTTCTTGTATACCGTAGCCCATTACAGCAGTTAATTAGTGGTCATAACCAAATATGTGCAAATGACATCAGTCCTCTAAATCTAATTGGGTGCATACGTGGAACAGTAATACAAAACTTGTACCCACTTTTAGGTACTCCAGAGAAGAAGAAGCCCAATTGTTCAAAATCCACAAACCAACTAGAACCCTCTTCTTCCTACCATCAGCTACTCCCCTTCCAACCAGTCTCCCCCAGTACACACTCACCTGCATGTTTATAAAAACCTATTCAGTCCCAACTAGGCAGTGAACAAAAGATTGATGAATGAAGAACTTTTCTAACACAACTATAACAGATTCACATACGTCTTCCCAAGTAGTCCAAGTCCATAAGTGATCCACTCCTAGACTTGTTCCATATTCATGGGGTCACTTAATGCTAAAGCTGCCACTAACTCAAACCGCCAAGTCCTTGAGGTTGCCTGTACCTCCCTGCTTGCTTCTATCCCTCAAGATCATGCATGTAGTTGTGCAGTGCACACAAAGCCATAATTATCTATGATTGCTTTATTTCTAAATAGTTGTAACACCTTGGGTGTTAGCCTTGCATAACTTGACTTGCATAACATGAGCATGAGCATCAAGCATTCATAAATCATCATTTACAATTGAAACATTTGATGGAAACATATGAAACAATGCTTGTTATCTCGTGTTTCTTGAAACATATGCAACGTTTGCTTGTTTTTGCATGTTTCTTTGTACTTATGCAAATAATCATGAATGAAAACATGTACTTGGTAGATGTGAGTCACAAAAACATGTAACCACACTTGGGTTAGCAATTAGTGCATGGTTCATGAAAGTCACTTTTCATAATCAAGCCTTTAAGGCATATTTCATGTGATTACTTTAAATAGCTCTATGAGTGACTACTACATGAAATTTGCAAATTGCTTAAACATGTTTAGAGTATCATTATAAACAACTTTGATATTCATGGTTAGGGGTAAATAGGTCATTAAGCCATGCTTTGATGTGTTTCATCTTTTAAATGTGACATGTTTGACCAATTTGGAACTAGGTGTTAGAGACCTTGCATGGAGGAGTTCACTAAAGCAATATTGTAGTGTTTGACATAAGGAACAACTTTGATTTTTGGGTCTTTGACTGATTCAGCTCCTAACATGTGTGAATTTGGATCACAAAAATCAGTGAAATCAACAATTTCAACACTTAGCAAATTTTGCTAAGTCATGAACACTGACAGCCTGACAGGCCAACCTTGAGCACGATTTTTCTCTGTTTCTGTTGCGAATTAGAATAAGTGCCTTGAACAAGTATTGCAGCTGGTACATAGTTCTACAAATCGTATTCATACAATTTCTACCTAGGAGCAACGGATTAGCAGTTAGATGAACGTCAAAACTCGTCGTTAGGCTCGGCATGTCACGACTGACAAACTGAATCGAAGCCGATCGGTGGCCGACCGGCGCCAGAGCGTGAACGTCGCGTGTCCACGGCGATGGCCGCGCGTCACCAATGCCCTGACCGCGTAGGCCACGACGTGCCTAGGCGCGGCCTTAACCCCGCCAGCGTCTGCCCGAGCCCTCCCACGCCCTCATTTTGCTTTTCCCGGCCTCTCTTCCTCGCCGCAGCAGCAGCCGAGCTCCCGTAGCTCCGCCGTCGCCATAACCGTGCGCCAGCTCGCGTCTAGCCACTCCACCACCACAGCACTCCACCACCACCCCAGCAGCGCACTGCCTCCTCCTGTGCCCACTGACAGCGCTTGGTAAGCCACCGCAATGCATGCGAGCTCGCCGGAGTTCCGCCGTGAGCCCCATCTCCGTGGCCACGTCGCCACCGTCCATCCCAGGCCACGTTAGGGTGCTAGATAGCTCCGCCGCAGCTTGGTGATGCTCGGCGCAGCGTTCGTTCGAGCCACCATAGCCCCATCGGTGTACCGCCGTAGTCCAGCCCCGCCGTGCCGCCATGAATGTCGCCACCGTACTTAGCTCTGTCAATAGGGCCGGCCAAGTGGCTCAGTAGATTCGCTAGGTCACGTAGATCGCGTAGGGAAGATGTCACCGCCGGCAACCCCGCCGTCGGCGAGCTCCGCCGTTCCCGCGTTGATTCCGCGCCATTGCTCTGTTCCGTTTCACTGACATGTGGGGTCCCCTGACTTGTGGGTCCCGTTTGTCAGCGACTCCAACTTGGAAGCTAGTTCATTCTTTTCAGATTTAAATCCAGATTTCATGTGTTTTTGTTATTTTTAGATCTCCAGTTTGGTAACTTCAAAAATTGTGAAATAAAGTTGGTTGTGTTCCTTAGGAAGTGTAGTATTTAGGAAAAATATGTTTTTATCTTCAACAGTAGAATTTTTTGGAGATTTAAATAGGGATTTGAAATGTGCTTTTGAATGCACTCAAATTTGTTTATTTTATATCTAGAGTTCCTGTGCTCCAAAAATTATGAAATTTTTGTGGTAAGCTAGTATTAGCGTATATGAGCTCTGGTAAGAATTTGAGGACCAGTGCATGGGTAGATTTATAGTTATAGATTTTTCTTTTATGGATAGTCAATCCTTGCATGAATTTTCATAAATTAATTATGAGTCCAAAATTCATGAAATTTGTTGGAGGTAATCCTAGTACCATATGGATGTTAAGAAAAATAGGAAATCTATTGCTTGACACTTTTCAATAGGATTTTCCATTTATGCTATTTCAAGCCTTGCTTCCTTGTCATTTTTTTATAGGATGTTCCACTTGGTAAAATGATATGAAATTTTTATAGTAGTCCTTTGATAGCATTAGTAAGGCACTGTAAATTTTTGAGAATTTATTAAATATATCTGATATATGTTTATTATTTAACCTAGATATCTAAATAAAATAATAAAGGTAATTAAATAAATAGTTTGGGCTTCACCATTATATTATCTTAAGTGTATTTGGTATGCTTAAACTGTTGGTAGATTCTATGTTGTCAAATTTTGAATGATTACATGAAGTAGAAGTATTATTACTTTATATTGCATATTAAATAGTTTCCGGACTGATTCTAGAGTGTGATGAGTTGCATGTTGAAACTGATGTGTACTATAAAAATAGTTAATCACAAAGTTGTAGAGAATTTGATAAGCTTTCCAGAAAGTCTACGATCACTATTTTTGGATTAGTAGAACTCTAGTTATGAGTGAAACAAGTAGCTACTGTTTGTGGCATAGTCGATGCATTGTAGAAGTAGTTAAGTAATAATCGAGAAGAGATATGCACCTACTCAATCAACATGATGCACTTGTTAACATATATGCATTCGTAATACTTATGCCATACTCATGCATCTAGGATCGGAGGAAGAGATCACGTTGCTGGAATTCAAAGAAGTAGAGAAAGGGAATGAGCAGGAGGATCCACAAGCCGCAGCTCCCGAAGGCGTGGAGCAGAACCCTGAAGAGCTTCTGGAGTGTCCTGACCACCGCCCTACTTCCTTTCTGCGAGGCAAGCCCCGGAGCATTATAAGTCTCCCAGTAATTTACAAATGTTTACTTAAGTACTTATGATTGCTGCATTAGGTTATACGAGTTGAATGGAACCACTTGATGCATGTACATTCCTTGTCCAGATATTACACCTTTAACCGGTATAGGTACAGGATCAAATATATATGCTTAGCCATGCTTAGACCGGTAGAAGTCGGGTGATGTCCTGTCACCTGTGAGATATAGGTGGATACCGGAGCACGGTTGGCTATATTTGCTATAGTGAAACAAGAAACATGGGGTAAAAGTAAATCGAGACCGGACGGGAAGTCGATAGAGAAGCGACAAGACATGGAGGTCTTGGGTGTGGATTTATCTCCGTCTGTGTCGATTAAGGACCGTACCGTTGTTGGCACTTCTAACAAGATTGAACTCATTCCGACCGCGAAGCCGAGTAATTCAACTCAGGCCGAGAATCGTTCTGTTGTGCGCTCCTTCCGGGGAACGATCAGACTGAGCCCAAGGGCAGGCTTGGCCTGAGCATCCTGGCATCTGGTGTTCCAGATTGTGCGGCGCAGTACGGACCCACGAAATGTGTACCGGAGTTGTACCAAAGGTGACCTAAGGCTATCGTGGCTGGTAGACCTGGGTTTGTGTTAGGAATAAATTCCCAGCTGGTAGAAATCGATTCGAATCGCCATCTCTCCCGGATAGTGAGAAACTTGGCTAGTCCCAACATCATAGCAACTGTGTTATGAAACATGATGGTTCGGATAAAAAGGGAATTACAATACCTTCTATGGTTACTATTGTATGCTTCTAAATGATATACCACATGTTTGGCACAGGATAGTTGCTAACCTAGAAATGGATAGTTATAAATAACTTGGTATAGAATTTGTAACTGTACCATGATTTAATTGCTTTTACGCAAAAATATTGTCAAGTTATGTCCACTTATACAGCCTTGCATAATCCTTGGAGTCATTTTATTTCTGGTTCATGACGGGTAAGTCTAGCTGAGTACCTTCTCGTACTCAGGGTTTTATTTCCCATTGTTGCAGATGGCACTGTGTATCATGGTTATTGCAAGAGTTGCTTCTATCCCACCGTGGATGAGGAGTAAGCCTTGGGCAGGCTTCTTTAGTAATTCCTATCTTTGCTTTTGTGGACCGTGATCTGGCTTGGCACTGTATCAAACTATATTGGAAACTTTATCTTCAAACTTATTTGCTTCCGCTTTATTTATCAAACTCGGTTTGTAATAACTTTTATTCGTACTCTGATGATGAAAAGTATCTGTGAACTTTATGTAATATGTGGCATGTATGTTGAATCTTGTACGATCTTGGTTGTTGTAAATCGTTTATCGAGACCCGTCACGGTACTTGACGGACTACCGGGTTTATATGGGTTCAAGTATGACAGTGCGACCGCTTGCGGATTGCCATTGTATTTCTATTCTTATAAATTGGTCGGTTCTACGACAGCTGGCATCAGAGCAAGATTCAACGTTAATTGTCACAAGTGTATTTAAAACAAAAGTTTTTGTTTTCCAAAAACCCTTCTCTAGCAACTAATAGTTATATAATAGGTATTTGAAATCTAAAGTGTGCCAATAATCACTTTCCTTATGCCCAAATTAAGGACTATTAGGTGGCTATTTAAGTACTAACATGGGGGTTTCTACATCGTCGTCCATACGGCGTGCTATAGTATGGATGCCATTCACTTGAGTGGTAATGTATGGATCAAATGCCTCTACGCCAAGGTAAGATGAGTGTATGACCGCAAGATGTGAGCGTGCGGTCGGGAAGAGTTAGCTTTGGTATGGCTATGTATGCATGCTTGCATGTGTATATGGTACGTATTTAATTGTGGGTTTAAATTATTGTCGGGTAGATTGATACAGAAGTATATGTATGGGTATACATATATGGAAGTATTTACAATTACATTCTACATATTTCATTATGGGTTTAGGGCTAAAATGAAATTTTATGCAGGTACACTAACAACGAAACATGTAGCTCGACTAGTTACGCTAATTATGAGAGAACGTATGTATGCCACCGTGTCTACCGTTAGAAACAAATTTTTCATAAGTTTGTGAGGACGTACGATACGAGCACGCATCATGTTAAATTACCATTCACATAATTACATTGTTCCTCCCCTTATAAAATTCTTACTCGGTTATGTAACTCTTATCCACTATGGCATTGTCTCACCAAAGGGTACATGTTAATGGTGCAGATGGCACGCACCAAGCAGACTGCTCGCAAGTCCACCGGAGGCAGAGCTCCTAGCCGTTAGCTTGCTCCACGTACCCGTCAACGTCACACGTTCCTTGGAGAGTTTGGGATGCCTACACTCTTGTGGAGAGTGCTCAGCTATGTAGGCTATCCTGATGGAATGGAACCCCGCTACTTCTAGGCGAATGAGCAGTTGGGAGAAGGTCTCTTAGTTACTGTGGAGACCGTTGTTCGTCCCCAAGGTGACGATTCTGAGTGGACCGGTTGGTGTTATGAGTCAACTAGCAGGACTGCTGAAGAAGCAGCTGGTAGGGCAGCCTTTGGGATCCTGAGGGATATCATGGATCGTTTTCCTCAGGAGCTAGCAGCCACTTTGGTTGGAGTCTTTCCGAGGGGTAACCCCTCCACTGACTCATGGCAACAGGTAAGAGGAAGATCTTTGGAGATTGGTGCAGTAGAAGGGCAGAACAGTGATAACCCTGCCATGAGCGCCATGTTTGCAGTGATGAGAGTGTTAGATGGAGTAGAAGGTAGCCTCAGACATGTGTCTGGTGCTCTTGGTCATGCCCACGAAGACCGACATCAGCTTCAGAGGGAGCACGATGCTGAGATTGAAAGGCTCATTGAAGAAATGACTTGGTTAACTCACCAGCGGAATGTAGCCTGGTCCAGGGAAGATGTTCTGAGAGCTCGACAGTTTGAGCTGGGACAGCAGCTGGCCAATGCGGAAGAATACAACGATAATCTACATGAAGAGGTTCATCTACTGAACAATCAGCTCCACCCTTATGTCCCACCTGGAGCAGCGAAAATGGATCTAGAAGGGTACGAGGAAGAAGAAGAAGTGGAGCCTGAAGAAGAAGTAGAACCTGAGGAAGGAGATGATCCTACGTCTGACCTCGATAGTGATCATGATGAGGATTAGATCGCTTAGCATTTAGTGGAAGGACTAATGTATCACCTTTATTCATGTAATGGACCTGTAGTTCGAATTTGGCATTAGTAACCAGACTATCATGTAATGTTGATTAAATCGCACGTTTGGATGAACATCAGTGCAATTCCAGTCCGTTGTCGGTAATCACGATTTAAATTTGCATGCGTTATGAGCGCGATAAGTGGTCAAATTGGTGATGTCATGTTGCGAGAATGAATTGTTATGCCTCTGTTTTTATTATGCTTTTGAGAATTTTCTCCAGTAATTTTAGTTTGGCATGAGTACATAATTCATCTGCAATCTCTTGACATCAACCAATAATCGCTTATTGTTGCAAATTCGCAGATGACGCGCACCCATGCTGGAGCTGGTGGCAGCTAGGATGGCAATCAGGATGACTTGCCACCCTCACCGCCGCCGTCTGCTCAGGAGTTCTTTACCCAGTTCCTAGGTAGCCAGAGGACAATGGAAGAAGCTTTGCACCTTATTGCGCAAAACACTGCTCGTGGCCACCCACATCAACCAGGGGCCGAGCCAAATCAGCACAGTACATTCAAGGAGTTTCTAGACACAAAGCCTCCAATCTTCAAGGTGGCTGAGGAACCACTGTAGGCCGATGAGTGGCTGAATACCATTGAGCATAAATTCTGTCTGTTGAGGGTTACGGAGCACCTGAAAGCTGAATATGCTTCTCATCAGCTGCAAGGACTAGCAGGGATCTGGTGGACACATTTCCTATCATCCCTGCCTGCTAATGCGCGAGTGACCTGGGAACAGTTCAAGCTGGCTTTTAGGGGACACCATATTCCCCCGGGCCTGATGCACATGAAAGCAGCCGAATTTATGAGGCTCACTCAGGGAACAAAGTCACTCATAGAATATATGCATGCATTCAACAACTTGTCAAGATATGCTCCCAGTTTTGTGGATACCGAGGAGAAAAAGATAGAGAGTTTCAAGCGAGGTTTGGGTACTAAACTGATGAAGACTATGGCAAATTCTCGATGTGCTACGTACAATGAGTTTATTAGTGATGCCTTGACCCAAGAAAACCACAACAACATGCATGCAGTTGCTAAAGGTCGCAAGAGGGCATATGAGGCCGGTGCATCCAGATCCTTCCAATCAAAAGTGCCTATCACATCTAGGCCACAATTTCATCCACCTGCACCCAAGTTTAGGCCTCCACCACCTAAAGCTCAGAATAATAGGGCACAAAAACCATTCCGTAAGGCATTTACTATTACCTTACCAAAAGGAAATGGCAATCAGGACGGCTCCACTGGATTCAGAAGTAATCAACCATGTTTCAACTACAACCAACTGGGTCATTGGTCCAAGGAATGCCCCCACCCCAAGAGGAATGGCAACCCAAATCAGAACAATCAGAGGCAGGTGAATGCCAGGGCACGTCAGGGACAAGTGCATTATACCACTGTGGAGGAAGTGCCCGCCGGAGAAGTTATCACGGCTGGTATGTTTCTCGTCAACAAGCATCCCACTGTTGTTTTATTTGATTCGGGAGCTTCTCATTCATTTATGAGTCAAGCATTTGCATCTAGACATGATCAAGAAATAATTGAAGTAAGCAAAGGGGGTTTTAACATAAGTTCAGCAGGGGGAACTATTACTACCAAAAAGATAGTAAAAAATGTACTCATCTTGATACAAGGGAGGGAGTACACAACAGATTTGATAATATTGCCGGGGTTGTCGATAAGTGTAATCTTAGGCATGAATTGGATGAAGTATCATGGTGCTCTTATTGACACTAGCACTCGTACTATCATGTTGAGAGAACCCACAGGAGGGAATGCTTTTCTAGTACCACTCTCCCGCGATTTCAAACCCCAACATTTAGCCTATGCTATCCAAACCACCACAATATGTGATATCCCCGTGGTTTGTGAGTTTCCGGATGTATTCCCAGAAGAATTACCAGGTCTACCACCGGATAGGGACGTGGAATTTAAGATTGAATTAGTGCCAGGTACCGCACCCATATCCAAAAGGCCCTATAGAATGCCACCTAATGAGTTAGCGGAACTTAAGGTTCAATTGCAAGATCTGTTGGACAAAGGTCTTATCCAACCTAGCTCATCTCCATGGGGATGTCCAGCCTTGTTTGTGAAAAAGAAGGATAAGTCACTAAGAATGTGTGTAGATTATAGACCACTCAATGATGTGACCATCAAGAACAAATATCCGTTGCCCCACATAGAAATCTTGTTCGATCAGCTAGCAAAGGCAAAAGTATTCTCCAAAATTGATTTGAGATCCGATTACCATCAGATAAAGATCAGATCGGAGGATATACCTAAAACTGCTTTCTCTACTAGGTACGGCTTATACGAGTATTTGGTTATGTCTTTCGGACTAACAAATGCTCCAGCCTATTTCATGTACCTGATGAACTCGGTATTCATGCCCGAACTTGATAAGTTCGTGGTCGTGTTTATCGATGACATATTGATTTATTCAGAAAATGAGTCAGATCATGAGGAGCATCTGAGGATTGTCCTATCCAGACTGAGGGAGCATAAGCTATATGCCAAGTTTAGCAAATGTGAATTTTGGATGAGCAAAGTACCTTTCTTAGGTCACATTTTATCAAGAGATGGAATCTCAGTAGACCCATCAAAAGTACAAGAGGTCATGGATTGGAAAGCCCCAACTTTGGTTCATGAAGTTCGGAGTTTTCTAGGGTTAGCAGGATACTATCGCCGGTTTATTCCAGATTTCTCAAAGATAGCTAAGCCTATGACCAGACTACTTTAGAAAGATGAGAAATACAAATGGACACCAGAATGTGAAACAGCTTTTCACACCCTCAGAACTTTGTTGACTACAGCGCCTATGCTAGCACAACCAGACATTGAAAAGCCTTTTGATGTATTTTGTGATGCATCAAGAATAGGTTTGGGATGTGTGCTTATGCAAGAAGGGAGAGTTATTGCATATGCTTCTCGGCAATTGAGAAAACATGAAGTCAACTACCCTACACATGATTTGGAACTTGCAGCCGTTGTCCATGCATTAAAGATATGGAGACATTACTTGTTGGGCAATGTATGTCATATCTATACTGACCACAAAAGTCTCAAGTATATCTTTACCCAGCATGAGCTGAACATGAGACAACGAAGATGGTTAGAATTGATTAAGGACTACAATTTAGAAGTGCATTACCATCCGGGTAAAGCTAATGTAGTAGCCGATGCACTTAGTCGAAAGTCCCATTGCAACACTGTGGAAGCATTGTTGGAAGATGGATTCAACTTGTTACATCCTGCTGTACTACACAATATCACAATCAGTTGTTCACTTGAGGGCAAAATCATAGAGCTACAGTAGACAGATGTAGGAATAAGTCACATCAAGAGAAAAATGCAAGAGCAAGAAACCAAACATTTTAGATTGGATGAAAGAGGTGTATTATGGTTTGAGGACCGACTAGTGGTACCAAAAGACCGTGAACTAAGGAATCAAATTTTAGAAGAAGCTCACTCATCCAAATTGTCTATCCATCCGGGTAGTAGTAAAATGTATCAAGATCTAAGAACCCATTTTTGGTGGACTAAGATGAAGAAAGAGATCGCAGCCTACGTTGCTAGGTGCGATAACTGCAGTAGAGTAAAAGCTGTCCATATGAAAACCGTTGGATTACTTCAGCCATTGCCTATTCCAGGATGGAAATGGGAGGAAATCAGCATGGACTTTATCACAGGCCTTCCAATGATGCCAAAAGGTCATGATTCAATTTGGGTCATTATTGATCGTCTCACCAAGTCAGCACACTTTATACCCGTGAACACACGGTATATAGTGGGAAAATACGCTGAGATATATGTTTCCCAGATCGTGAGACTGCATGGAGTACCTAGGACTATAATCTCAGATCAAGGACCATAGTTCATAGCTCGTTTTTGGGAGCACTTACACCAGGCTTTGGGAACCAAGCTAATCAGAAGTTCAGCTTATCATCCGCAAACTTCAGGACAGACAGAGCGAGTGAACCAAATCCTAGAAGATTTACTTAGAGCTTGTGTTATATCTTCAAAAGGTTCATGGGAGAAATGGTTACCTTTAGCTAAATTCTCCTATAACAACAGTTATCAAGCGAGTATCAAAATGGCTCCATTTGAAGCCTTGTATGGCAGAAAGTGTAGAACTCCATTGAATTGGATTGAGCCCGGTGAAAGGAGATACTTTGGTATTGATTTTGTCAATGAAGCCGAAGAGCAAGTACGTATCATCCAACAACACATGAAGGCAGCTCAATCAAGACAGAAGAGTTATGCCAACAGAAGAAGAAGACCACTAACTTTTGAAGTGGGTGACTATGTATACTTGAGGGTATCACCCATGAAAGGTGTGAAAAGATTTGGGATGAAAAAGAAGCTTTCACCAAGATATGTAGGGCCATACAAAATTTTGGAACAAAAAGGGAAGGTTGCGTATAAGTTACAACTTCCACCAGAGATGAGTGCAATCTTTGATGTGTTCCATGTTTCTCAGATAAAGAAATGTCTTTGAGTACCGGAAGAAGCTATTGCACCCACCAACGTGCAGCTTCAATCGGATTTGACCTATGAAGAAAAGCCAATTCAAGTATTAGAAGAGATGGAGAGAGTAACAAGGAGTAAGATTATTAAGTTCTATAAGGTGGTGTGGAACAATCATAGTGAACAAGATGCTACTTGGGAAAGAGAAGATTATCTACGAGAAGTTTATCCCGCCTTTTTCTAAGAATGGTAGGTCTTGCAAATCTCGGGACAAGATTTTTTATAAGGGGGAGGGGCTGTAACACCTCAGGTGTTAGCCTTGCATAACTTGACTTGCATAACATGAGCATGAGCATCAAGCATTCATAAATCATCATTTACAATTGAAACATTTGATGGAAACATATGAAACATTGCTTGTTATCTCGTGTTTCTTGAAACATATGCAACGTTTGCTTGTTTTTGCATGTTTCTTTGTACTTATGCAAATAATCATGAATGAAAACATGTACTTGGTAGATGTGAGTCACAAAAACATGTAACCACACTTGGGTTAGCAATTAGTGCATGGTTCATGAAAGTCACTTTTCATAATCAAGCCTTTAAGGCATATTTCATGTGATTACTTTAAATAGCTCTATGAGTGACTACTACATGAAATTTGCAAATTGCTTAAACATGTTTAGAGTATCATTATAAACAACTTTGATATTCATGGTTAGGGGTAAATAGGTCATTAAGCCATGCTTTGATGTGTTTCATCTTTTAAATGTGACATGTTTGACCAATTTGGAACTAGGTGTTAGAGACCTTGCATGGAGGAGTTCACTAAAGCAATGTTGTAGTGTTTGACATAAGGAACAACTTTGATTTTTGGGTTTTTGACTGATTCAGCTCCTAACATGTGTGAATTTGGATCACAAAAATCAGTGAAATCAACAATTTCAACACTTAGCAAATTTTGCTAAGTCATGAACACTGACAGCCTGACTGGCCAACCTTGAGCACGATTTTTCTTTGTTTCTGTTGTGAATTAGAACAAGTGCCTTGAACAAGTATTGCAGCTGGTACATAGTTCTACAAATCGTATTCATACAATTTCTACCTAGGAGCAACGGATTAGCAGTTAGATGAATGTCAAAACTCGTCATCAGGCTCGGCATGTCGCGACTGACGAACTGAATCGAAGCCGATCGGTGGCCGACCGGCGCCAGAGCGCGAATGCTGCGTGTCCACGGCGACGGCCGCACGTCGCCAATGCCCTGACCACGCAGGCCATGACGCACCTAGGCGCGGCCTTAACCCCGCCAGCGTCTGCCCGAGCCCTCCTGCGCCCTCATTTTGCTTTTCCCGACCTCTCTTCCTCGCCGCAGCAGCAGCCGAGCTCCCATAGCTCCGCCGTCGCCATAACCGTGTGCCAGCTCACGTCTAGCCACTCCATCACCACCACAGCACTCCACCACCACCCCAGCAGCGCACTGCCTCCTCCCGTGCCCACTGATAGCGCTTGGTAAGCCACCGCAACGCATGTGAGCTCGCCGGAGTTCCGCCGTGAGCCCCGTCTCCGTGGCCACATCGCCACCGTCCATCTCAGGCCACGTTAGGGCGCTAGATAGCTCCGCCGCAGCTCGGTGATGCTCAGTGCAGCATTCATTTGAGCCACCGTAGCCCCCATCGGCGTACCGCCGTAGTCCAGCCCCGTCGTGCCAAGTGGCTCAGTAGATTCGCTAGGTCACGTAGATCGCGTAGGGAAGATGTCACCACCGGCAACCCCGCCGTCGGCGAGCTCCGCCGTTCCCGCGTTGATTCCGTGCCGTTGCTCTATTCCATTTCACTGACATGTGGGGTCCCCTGACTTGTGGGTCCCGTTTGTCAGCGACTCCAACTTGAAAGCTAGTTCATTCTTTTCAGATTTAAATCCAGATTTCATGTGTTTTTGTTATTTTTAGATCTCCAGTTTGGTAACTTCAAAAATTGTGAAATAAAGTTGGTTGTGTTCCTTAGGAAGTGTAGTATTTAGGAAAAATATGTTTTTATCTTCAACAGTAGAAATTTTTGGAGATTTAAATAGGGATTTGAAATATGCTTTTGAATGCACTCAAATTTGTTTATTTTATATCTAGAGTTCCTGTGCTCCAAAAATTATGAAATTTTTGTGGTAAGCTAGTCTTAGCATATATGAGCTCTGGTAAAAATATGAGGACCAGTGCATGGGTAGATTTATAGTTATAGATTTTTCTTTTATGGATAGTCAATCCTTGCATGAATTTTCATAAATTAATTATGAGTCCAAAATTCATGAAATTTGTTGGACGTAATCCTAGTACCATATGGATGTTAAGAAAAATAGGAAATCTATTGCTTGACACTTTTCAATAGGATTTTCCATTTATGCTATTTCAAGCCTTGCTTCTTTGTCATTTTTGTATAGGATGTTCTACTTGGTAAAATGACATGAAATTTTTATAGTAGTCCTTTGATAGCATTAGTAAGGCACTGTAAATTTTTTGAGAATTTATTAAGTATATCTGATATATGTTTATTATTTAACCTAGATATCTAAATAAAATAATAAAGGTAATTAAATAAATAGTTTGGGCTTCACCATTATATTATCTTAAGTGTATTTGGTATGCTTAAACTATTGGTAGATTCTATGTTGTCAAATTTTGAATGATTACATGAAGTAGAAGTATTATTACTTTATATTGCATATTAAATAGTTTCCGGACTGATTCTAGAGTGTGATGAGTTGCATATTGAAACTGATGTGTACTGTAAAAATGGTTAATAACAAAGTTGTAGAGAATTTGATAAGATTTCCAGAAAGTCCAGGATCACTATTTTTGGATTAGTAGAACTCCAGTTATGAGTGAAACAAGTAGCTACTTTTTGTGGCATAGTCGATGCATTGTAGAAGTAGTTAAGTAATAATCGAGAAGAGATATGCACCTACTCAATCAACATGATGCACTTGTTAACATATATGCATTCGCAATACTTATGCCATACTCATGCATCTAGGATCGGAGGAAGAGATCACGTTGCTGGAATTCGAAGAAGCAGAGGAAGGGAATCAGCAGGAGGATCCGCAAGCCGCAGCTCCCGAAGGCGTGGAGCAGAACCCTGAAGAGCTTCCGGAGTGTCCTGACCACCGCCCTACTTCCTTTCTGCGAGGCAAGCCCCAAAGCATTATAAGTCTCCCAGTAATTTACAAATGTTTACTTAAGTACTTATGATTGCTGCATTAGGTTATACGAGTTGAATGGAACCACTTGATGCATGTACATTCCTTGTCTAGATATTACACCTTTAACCGGTATAGGTCTAGGATCAAATATATATGCTTAGCCATGCTTAGACCAGTAGAAGTCGGGTGATGTCCTATCACCTACGAGATATAGGTGGATACCAGAGCACGGTTGGCTATATTTGCTATCGTGAAACAAGAACCATGGGGTAAAAGTAAATCGAGACCGGACGGGAAGTCGATAGAGAAGCGACAAGACATGGAGGTCTTGGGTGTGGATTTATCTCCGTCTGTGTCAATTAAGGACCGTACTGTTGTTGGCGCTTCTGACAAGATTGAACGCATGCCTCTCACTTAGCTGGCCAGATAACTCATTCCAACCGCGAAGCCGAGTAATTCAACTCAGGCCAGGAATCGTTCTGTTGTGCGCTCCTTCCGGGGAATGATCAGACTGAGCCCAAGGGCAGGCTTGGCCTGAGCATCCTAGCATCTAGTGTTCCAGATTGTGCGGCGCAGTATGGACCCGTGAAATGTGTACCAGAGTTGTACCAAAGGTGACCTAAGGCTATCGTGGCTGGTAGACCTGGGTTTGTGTTAGGAATAAATTCCCAGCTGGTAGAAATCGATTCGAATCGTCGTCTCTCCCAGATAGTGAGAAACTTGGCTAGTCCCAACATCGTAGCAACTGTGTTATGAAACATGATGGTTCGGATAAAAAGGGAATTACAATACCTGCTATGGTTACTATTGTATGCTTCTAAATGATATACCACATGTTTGGCACAGGATAGTTGCTAACCTAGAAATGGATAGTTATAAATAACTCGGTAAAGAATTTGTAACTGTACCATGATTTAATTGCTTTTACGCAAAAATGTTGTCAAGTTACGTCTACTTATACAGCCTTGCATAATCCTTGGAGTCATTTTATTTCTGGTTCATGACGGGTAAGTCTAGCCGAGTACCTTCTCATACTCAGGGTTTTATTTCCCATTGTTGTAGATGGCACTGTGTATCATGGTTATTGCAAGAGTTGCTTCTATCCCACCGTGGATGAGGAGTAAGCCTTGGGCAGGCTTCTTTAGTAATTCCTATCTTTGCTTTTGTGGACCGTGATCTGGCTTGGCACTGTATCAAACTATGTTAGAAACTTTATCTTCGAACTTATTTGCTTCCGCTTTATTTATCAAACTCGGTTTGTAATAACTTTTATTCGTACTCTGATGATGAAAAGTATCTATGAACTTTATGTAATATGTGGCATGTATGTTGAATCCTGTATGATCTTGGTTGTTGTAAATCGTTTATCGAGACCCGTCGCGGTACTCGACGGACTATCGGGTTTATATGGGTTCAAGTATGACAGTGCGACCGCTTACGGATTGCCATTGTATTTGTATTCTTATAAATTGGTCGGTTCTGCGACAATAGTGAGGTACGCCTTTCAACATTTGCCACTTAGCTTTTGTGGCCCCAAATGTCCGTTCTATAATATGACGCGGCTTGGAATGGTGGTGGTTGAACACCTCCTGTGCGTCACCAGTCGGCCTATTCTTGAACTCCTTTATGTGGTACCTCTTTCTTGGATGCAGCGACAGATATCTCGGGCGAAGTGCATACCTAGAATCCACCAAATAATATCACCCTACACACCAAAATACCAACACACAAGGTCACAAACACTTGGCATGCAACACAAGACAAGCATTGCATCAATAGAACAAGGAAGCCAACTTAGTTAATGTCGGTGTTTGATGACCAGCAACTCATCTTGGGGTTACCAAAGACGATGTTCGAAGGGCTTCGACGTACAAAGAACTTGATAGTAAATGCAAAGAGACAAACGATTTATACTGGTCGATGATTAATGACGACACGAGATTACTATGACTAACATGTGTTTTGCAGAGGCAATTTGAGTTAGGTCATGGTAATGGAAATTGATTGGGCAATCATGGTTGTCATGCCCCTATCGATAGAAATCATTTTGGTTTTCAAAGTATGGACAACAAGGTTAAGGACGGACTAGTTCTAAGTGTTGTTTGGTGTTGGAGAGACACTTAGAGTAGTTTAGGACTTTGTTTTTCCTTTGGCCATACTATTAAGGGGGGTATGGACTAGTAGCTTGACCTAGGTGAGTCTAGTGGGTTATGTGTGGTGCACACTTGTCAAACCTAGCACTAGGTAGCTCAGGAATAGCCCTAAGATCAATTGGAGTCAACTTCATTCACATAGGATTTCGAGTTGGAAGTGAATGGAGGGTCCAAATGACTGACCGGACACGGGTCTGGTTGTGACCGAATGCTGGAGGGTGAGTTCGGTCAGTTCATTTGATCAACTTAGTCATCTGGTACTAACCGAACGCTGAGTGGAGGAGCACCGGACGCTGGGGTGTCTGCGTTTGGTCCACTCTAGAGAGGTTCTAGAGAGGCTTTTTCTTGACCAGACGTGTCCGATGTGTGCTAACCAGATGCTGGTGAGAGTCCGGTCAATCAGCTACAGTCATCTAGTACTGACCGAACGCTGAGTGGAGGAGCACCGAATGCTGGGGTGCCTGCGCCTGGTCCACTCCAGAGAGGTTCTGGAGAGGTTTTTTCTTGACCAGACGTGTTCGGTGGGTGCTGATCGGATGCTAGTCAGAGTTCGGTCAGAGCTTAACAGCTCTCTCTGACATAGTGGCGGGTACAACTGATCGGAGCATCCGGTCACCTTGACCGGAGCATCTGGTCAGCCCGCAAAGTGATGACTCAGCCTCCAAACGTTATGTTTTGAATGAGGGGTTTTAAATACTTACTCCACTCATTCATGGGAGGTCTCTTGCCCATTTGTTCAGCTGAGAAACACCTTTGGAGTGCAAGGGAGAGCAAGAGCCTAGTGGGGTGATTGAGATTTGATAATCCAAGATTAAGGACCTCATTAGTGCATAGGGAGTAGCAAGTGTGCATCCACCTTACTCATTAGGCTTGTCTTGGTCAAGTGAGAGTTTGTGCTTGTTACTCTTGGTGATCGCCATCACCTAGATGGATTGGTGGTGATTGGGAGCTTGGTGATCATCCGACGGAGCATGTGGATGACCCAAGTCACTTTGCGAGTGGTTGTGGGCGATTCACCACGATAGAGTGTCAAAGAATCAGCTAGTAGAGAGCACTTGATCCTTGCACGGATCAAGGGGCAGCTACACCCTTGCGCAGGTGCTCCAACGAGGACTAGTGGGGAGTGGCGACTCTCCGATACCTCGGGAAAACATCATCATGTTCCTTTCCCTCTCTTTAATTTGAGCATTTATATTTGAGCAATTCATTTCATGTCTTTATATTCCTAGAATTGCCATGCTAGAGTAGGATTGGAATCTAGGGTACAAAACTTTTGTACGGGAGAACAATAGAAACACTTTTTAGACATAAGGGGTGAAATAGGCTAAGTGTAGGGCTTAATTATTGCAAAAATTTAGAATTAGCCCAATTCACCCCCCCCCCTCTTGGGCATCTAGATCCTTTCAATTTCTGCTGCCATGATATCCCAAAGAGCCAACTTCCTAGAGCGCTTGATTGATGAAGTTGGTAACCCTGCAAAGATTACTACAATTTGGGCCTTGGACTGTTGGAAACCAAGGTCAGCATTGTCATCTCCATCTTTGTTGTTATCAGTTTTACCCTTGCCTTTGTTGGTTTTGGCATAGAAACCTAGTTCTTGGAGTTGTCTACACTCGGCCACCGTGTGCTTGGCGTTCTTGTGGAAAGGGTAGGGTAAATTCTTGAGGTCTTGAACTTTTTGTTATTCTTGTTAGACTTCTTGGACCTATCTATGGAAGCAAGGGTGTTGTCGGGTCTTCTCTTTCTGGCGAATTGTCCACCCTGATTGCTTCTAGGGTTGTAACCTTTGTGTTGTGGGCCGCATGGGAATCGTTCGCGAGTATGCTCTTCAGATGCAATCATCTTTTGTACTATAGCTCGTATTTCAGCAAAGCGATGATAATATTGCTGGAAGGATTCATCTGGTTTCTATTTACAAGTTCTAAGCTCGTTTCGAGTACTTGGGTGGGTGAGGACACCACAAAAATTTTCATAGAATTTGCGCTGAAGTTGTCCCCAAGTATTAATGGAGCGGGCTCATAGTCTATCAAACCAGGTGAGAGGCACTATGTTGAGTGCCATGGGAAAATATAATACTTTGATGTCATCGTCGCCGCCTGCCAACTCGATGGACTGAGAGTAGATGCGCAACCATTGGTTGGGTTCTGTCTTCCCATCGTACTTGGTATGGTTGGACGGCTTAAACTTGTAGGGAAGCCACACAGAGAGTAGTCTGACCGAGAAACATGGGAACCTGTCCAGCGGGATACTGGTTTCTCTGTACTCGGACTCGCCTCTGCCTTTCCTATTGCTGTATTGGTGCCCATGATAGGCCGACTACGTGGCACCCTGATTTCTGTTCTGGTTACCCTGAGGTCCTAGAAGGGAGTGGGCTGGTACTCGTTGTTCTCCTCCTTGGTTACCCTGTGGTCCAAGACGAGAGTGGGTTGGTGCCCACGCCTCTGGTCCTCGGGAAGGGTTAGCTTGAGAAGTCACTTTTGCAGCCTGCATCTAAAGGGCTATTAATTCCAAAATGACTTTGAGTCATTACTGATCTAGAGTAGGGTTTTCTATGGCCGCCATCTCCTCTACTAGGGCGTAGACATTGGCATAGGGCGTGGTAAAGACCCTGTGGCCAGCTACTTCCATGAATTAAGGCTCAAGGTTGTGTGATGCGGAGGCTCTGATGGCATCACGGTCCTAGTGCTGTCGTTCCGCTTCTTCATCCCGTAGACGATGTTCATACGCTGCCTCTGTAGCCAAGCGTCGTCGTCCAACATCTTGAAAAGCCGATTGATACCGCTGCCACTCCTCCCTATAGTGTTGGGCATGGTTACGTCGAGCCTGTCGAGCTCTATTCTTCCTTTCCCTAGCCGTCTTCTATTCATCCATCTCTCTGTTGGGTGGCGCAGTGTCCAGGGAGATGTCGGACAAGGTTTCCTCTCCATTTTAGATATCTGGTGGGTTAGGCATAGGGATCTGAGGTGGTTCCCAACCATGAAGACTTCTCTAGAGTGCTTCATGGCCGAGTGAGTTCCAGATTCTACAGTCGTCGCAATGTCCAAGATCTCTGTAGAATCATGATCGTTGTTGTCCTAATAAGGCAAGAGCTCCACCATGCCAACTAGACGAGATGGATCTGTTAAAGAAGTGTTGGGTCGAGCACCCGGCCAATGGACGATGCCTCCTTCGAGTGTGATGGATAGAACCAATCCTCTTTGGGCACCCGCAAGAGGGATTTCTTGCTCAGACTACATAAGGTGGTTGATCGTATCTTGATAGATCCGAGTGGAAAATGAACTAGGTCTTCGAGTTGGACTTCAGATGGTATCTCCAACCCGAACAAAAGTGATGTGTCCGAGTAGGAGTCATGGTTGATGGTGACCTCTTGAGTTTGAGTTGAATCAGAAATTGAGAGGTGCAAAAACTTCTCAGCGAGTTGATCCAGTGTGATCGTCGAGACATCTAGTGAAGCTTGAGGCGTCGGGATCTCCATGAGACGACTCTAGAGCTTGCCATTGTTGTCTACCTTGCAGATCTAGGAGCCGAAGATGAAGGTGGTTCCCGCCAAGAAAATCATGTTGTCGAGGTCTACAGAACTCTCGATCGCGAAGTCGCCGAAAGCCCCTACCTGGAGCGCCAGCTGATGGTGTTTGATGACCAGCAACTCATCTCGGGGTTACCCGGGACGATGTTCGAAGGGCTTCGGTGTACGCAGAACTCAACAGTAAACGCAAAGAGATGAACGATTTATACTAGTTTAGGCCCTCTTGTTGAGTAATAGCCTTTACGTCTAGTCGGCGTGTAGCCTTTTGCGTTGGATTGATTGTATGATTGTTAGGGTTACAAGGGGGTGCGTTGTACCTCCCTTTATATAGGGGAGAGGGTAAGAGCACGTATCTAGTCCTAGTCAGTTACAAGAGTCCTAGTCCTATTAAAGAATCTAGCTTTCATAGTAAGCCGACTAAGTTGATCTGGAATAGCTTGAAGTCCATGCCACCTTGTCTCGCGTCCTTCAACAGATCGTGGTCCATCCCAGGGCCCATCTGGGTAGAACTCCCGTGGGGAACCCCTAGGACCCTGGTCCATCAGTTAAACAAACCTGGTGGTGGGTGCGGGTACTTGGGATCCACATGTGCCTTCTTTATCACCCGCATGGCAACAAGTGAGAAACCGGGTGGGGGCAGAAGAACACACCCGCCCCCACCAGGGTTCAAACACCCCGTCACCCGTACCCGTCACCCATGACGGGTCTCAAATTTATCCAGACCCATCACCCGCATGGGTAACGGGTACCCATCGGGTGACCCATCCCCATTTAACAATAACACAAGATCACAATTCACAAAGCTAACATCATAAAAAATTCAGAATGATCATGCAAGTATGCGGCGCAGGAAGCGGATGCGAACAGATGCGGAGACGCCTGGGTTGCGGCGCTGCTGAATGAGGAGGATTAATTGGAACGCTAGGGTTTTCTTCTCTATATACTATTTAATGACTGGATGGACCTATGTGTCATACACAAACGGGGGACCCATCGGGTAACGGGTTTGGGGTATACAAGAACGCACTCATACCCGCTTCACCCGATGGGTGAGGTAATCACCCAGTAACGTACCCGTGGGGGGCAAAATCCCCCAAACCCGTACCCTAATAGGGTTTTTACCCACGGGTAAACGGGTCGCGGGTACCCGTTGCCATCCCTAGTCCCAACGCCAACATATGTGATCCTCATGTCGAAGTCACAAACAGCAATCACATTTTGGGTTGTCTTTCCTTTCCTATTAGTGAAGTCATCATGTACTGCTTCATCAACAATCACTTCTATGTGAGTTCCATCAAGGGCTCCTATGTAGCCATCAAAAAAAGTGTGTACTCTGTCAACTCATGCAGCACTAGAGCATAATTGTAGTCCTTAGGCCTAAGCACTGCATTTGCAAAGGACACCATGGCGTTAAGCACTAGGCCAAATATCTTGCTACAAGTGCCCAATCCCCTCCTGAATCTCTCATGCATTTGCCTCTGCGATTACCCTATCCCACATGCCCAAAGAAACATGCCTAAAGCTTCCATTGAATCAATTTGCCTAGTGGATGCTAGACCATAGCAGCTAGATAATATGTAATGCAACCGTTGGAAATTTTCAGGCTGCATACAAAAGTTCTCAAAGCATGTACTACGATCTCACAAAAGGTTATCTACCCATTGTCGTCCATTGAGGTCCGGCTGATGGTAGCCAGGGTTGACTTATGGCGGTACCATCATCATGGACATTATTGCATATCCTCCCGTCATAGTTGTAGTAACCAATTCGTTGAAACCGTTCTCAGTAGAATTTTCACTTCTCATCACTTATGTCCATGGTCCAAACAGCCTGCATTACAGAATATGCAGCAAGCGGACAAGATAGCTATTTCATTGCGATGATCTAGACGCCAAAATAAGTGTAAATACATTAAAAAAAATCAGACCTGATAGCAGTCATCAGTAAAGAAAACTCAGATAAACTAACAATTTAATGTCTGCACAAAGCCGTCATCAGGAACAAAAAAAAAAGGACCAACCCTATGTAAGTCAGAGAAGGCAAGATAGCAATCAAAGTAGAGAATAAATGAAAATGCCATAAAATAGGAGACTGAATTAATGAATTACCTTATTCACAACAATTGTCCCTTGCAAGGACTCTCCTGCCAGCTATGCCTTGAGTTGGTGGCAGAGCACAGTCATCTCCAACGCAGCATAGCGCTTTACCTTACACACTCATAACCAACAACAGTGAATCAGTTTCAACTACATATGTCGTGTGGCGAAATGTGAACAGAAGGTTGTGCGACATAGTCCCCGGGTACCCCGCAAGGAAGGAAGAAGATCTAGTCTGACTAAGATTCCCCACGTATAATCCTAGTAACATTGTTACCATATAATCCTACTAGGACTCTTATATTATAACCGACTAGGAGACTTGCCTCCTGACGTATATAAAGGAGGGCAGGGCTCCCTAGATCGGTAGGCCATGACACACAATTATACCAATCAATCCAACGCAAAAGACTATACGTCGACCGGATGTAAAGGCTATTACTCGATCACAAGGGCCCGAACCAGTATAAATCGTTCGTCTCTTTGCATTCATCGTCGAGTTCTGCATACGCCAAACCCGCCAACCATCGTCTCGGGTAACCCCGTGACGAGTTGTTGGTCATTAAACACCGACAACTAACGCATCAGGTAGAGTCTTTTGGCGACCTCACGATCTAAGAGTTCGACGGACCTCGTCATCACCTTGTTCCCGGCGGGATCAGCTGCATCAGCATGCATCTTCAGCGTCGCTCCGCGGAAGCTCGGCCTTACCATGCCGATCCCCGTCGTCATACATAGTCAACTCGTCGACTACATCAAGTCAACATCAATTTGATCAACACGGCCGGCTACACATCCATCTACTCGGATCCGTTCCGTTCGGCGCAATTCGCTCAAATATGACAACAGTGCAAGCCGTCCGTCCTCTTCTCCAGGCACAATGAAGCGCAGGCAACGCTGTCAAGCGCTTCCTCCAACATCATCCTCCGAGAGGGCGGGCACTGCACCAACCGGGACCGCCGCCTGCAGCACTACGTGGGCCCGCACAGCTGCCTCGTTTTCCGGATCGTGCCTGCGCCGACTATGTCCCGGCCGCCCCGAGGACCTTCCTCGCCAGCCTGGAACACTGCTTCATCGGGCGCTTCGGCTACAGACTACCAGCCTGTTCGGTTGGCTGGTTCGTATCGTTGCTGGTTCGTGAAGAAATACTGCTGGCTGGTTTATGTGAGAGAAAAATACTGTTCCAGCTGAAAATTTACGATCGTTTACGATAAACCACAGCCAAACGAACAGACTGTACGGCCCCGGAGTCCGTCGTAACACGACAAAACTCGATTGGACATGCAAGATCGTTCAGGCTGGCCATCCATCACACGTATCAACGTCCAACCTCTAGGTTTCCAATCGAGTTCACGTCGATCACCTACGGTCCTATGATTTTAAGGGCCTCCGGCGATCTCATCGTAACGGCCCCTCTTGACAATGTATAAAATTTTATAATATATAGGCGCTAATTTTACTTGCAAAACAAAAGCAAATTCAATAACATATTTTTAATTTAACATGTCTGATAATTATCGAGGAATAATGTAGATTAAAAAATAATATATTCATTTTCTTTTCTCACCCATGACAAATGTTTCTTAAGTAACATTATAAAATTCTAACATGTAAATTAGAAGAAAAATATGACTATATGTGTACAAAGTACTAGAAGCCTGGAATACTATACAAATAATTAATTTGAGTTAAAAATAAAAAGGAAAAAATATCTTGGGCCTAAACAACTAATCGGTGATTGCAATTCATAAGAAGCAAAGAATCAAGATGTTGTCGTCGTGCGCCGTATCGGTGTCTCCGGTATTCTAGCTCTTCGCGGCGGCGCGGCTCGCCAGCTCCGCGCGTGTAAGGCGCACACCCCGAACTCACGATCAGAGTGTGTTGTGTGTAGCGTGACTCCTTGCCTCCTCTCTACCCGAGGGCCGTGGGGAAAAGAAACTAGGAAAGAAATGTCAATGTTGTCTTTTTGGACTGCCTAGCCAATTTTGTCTCTCTTCTTATTAGTTTGCTAATGCCTAATGGACTATAGGACCTGAGGGTTTGTACACCTGGGCTTAGGCCCCTCCTTCGCTTGGGCTCTCGGCCGTCGCACCTCATGGCCTACCCTTAGGCCGGCACGTACTAAGGAGCCCCAACGCAGGATCAACCTCCAGGGCCCTACAAGCTGACGTTGTCTATTCCAGCACAACAATCGGATTCAAAAAGGTGTTTCATTGTCGTACGCCACAGAATATACGGCTCACGTCAAGGCTTGATCGTACATGCCAATAATCAGAGAAGGTATACAGGATTAACTACAGCACCATGCAATGCAAGACATGCAAGCTATGACCCAAAATAGCCACGAGAGATATTTGCATGCATAAGAGTGCATCAGACATGCAACAAAACGGCGTCCGATCAGGGAGGCTTAACCAGCAAGCTAATATCCAGGACTTACATGCATACACAAGACAGAACACCTTGTTCGACTGCATCAAGCCGACTAGCCAAGCAAGCGCACCTGTCCGACTACATCAAGCCGTTCGACTGCATTGAGCGACAAGCTGGCTGTCGAGCCCACATCCATTTACTCGGATAATATGGCTCACCGACTCTTCCACTCCACTCGCCGTCAATCACTAAGTCAAGCTTTAATATTTTTTCAAATATTATTTAATCTTTATATATCTCTGGATATTATACATATGTCTCCGCGGCCATACTACAGTTACGTTTCTGACTACCCATACAGCTCCGAGCTTGTAGCCGGGACTACACCCAATGGGTGTATAACATGCGCTCCGCGCGCATTCTCCTTTTTCACGCAGCACTGACTGCTATAATCTTCTCTTAACGGTTGCGAAATTACTTGAGTAGCGTGAACTCATATTTGTGAAGCACTGTTTACTCGCATGGCTTGCGTGGTCACGGTCATGAACCTCAAGACCATACACCAGAGATACAAGTGCTTATACATAACGGGTTAACTACTCGGGGAAATTACACGGTCAAACAAGAGCAAGTCGTGAAAAAAAAATTACATGCACTTCATAATATTAGGATCCACTTTCGACCTATTATTTTATATGCACGGGATCTGCTCCCGACTTGATATCCTGAATATCAACGACCGCAAAATTTTGCATATTTCTCTTATAGGGAACCAAATCTGGCGACCACGCTGGGTTCCTCGCCGTTATCCGGCGGCCCTTAACGTCACTCGTATCGTTGACTCATCGTCCTGAGACAGCCCCGTCATCAGCACGTTGTGGTTCACGTAGCTAGTGCGCCACGGCTTGCATACGTTCACTCGTGCCTCATCAAACAGCATGAGGCGCGTTCTAACTCGTCATCATCACACGGCAACCCACGCCATCGACATCGTCAACGACGACCCTCGTCGTCACCTACGGCGGCACTCGCCGTCCCACACCAACTCGGACATGACCAGGTTTTCCGGGCCAGCTTATGAGCCGTGGACAACCGAGATACAGCCCAAGTCCGACTGCCATTTGAGCCTACTATCAAGTCTGACTACTACTTGGCTTCTGGCTCATGATCGATGGACATGCAGCGATCAGATGTGTGCAAGCGTGCTCATGCACGTACGATTGCAAGAAAGCCAATGGAGATTATCAAGACAGCGTGCAGGACACTTACGTGCGCTAATTCTTCAAAGCCACTCCTACACGTCCATGACTGCCTAACGTCCCAGCCTGGGAATACGGCTAAAGATCCACTCTACACGTTGAATGGACCATACCTGCTAATTAACTCTCTTGCGCTTTCGTCCTCGCTTCGCGCAAAAGGTTTGAACTGGAGTTAACTGCTTCCCAGACCGAGACTTTTAAGTTGGTTCGGTGTCCCTTCAGGTTCCGATGTGGGACTAAATTTCCCGAGCTACAGTGTTCCATGATGCTACAGTGACTCACATCACCTTGTCGCTACAGGACTCGGTATTCGGCCCAGCCCACCAGACCGGCCCAACTTGGCCCATTAGCGGGGTCTCACACGTCGTCAGCACGTCGACATCTTCCCGCGCTGCTGGCATGTCGTAAACACGACACGGCAGTCATAGTTGTCAGCATACACGGCGGTCATCACCATCAACATGCAATGGCTCCATCCCTCATCGTCAGCATACATGGCGGTCATCATCATCAACATGCAATGGCTCTGGCCATTTCTTCCCACTACTCGGACGGGTGGCCTCGCTGCTACCTTACGTCTGTTACAGAGATAGGCCGGCTAATCACGCTGCCATGCATCTCTCTGACTATGATGTCATCACCCGGCACGCAACCTTGACGAATTGCTCACGCTGGATTTTGGGCTATATTGCCACCTTATGAGATACGCCGACTACTCTGCTGGCTCACATCTCTGTGACTAATGACCGGCGCTATCCGACATATAGGCATGTGCTAACACATGTCGACCAGGCTAGTGCATCCCGGAAGCAAGGCGACTGATTCGTTCCTCATGGCGAGAGCGCCTCATGAGAAACAGTCGTTAAAGTCCCTTGATTACAAGTGCTACCTTACGCACTTAACGCCGACTAAGGGTCCTTCATGGTTTCTCACTACCATTGTGACTGCGTCGATTACTAATAGTACTCGGATAACACCGTCTTATGCGCCTACTAGGCCTAACAAGATGATAAACACACACGTCTGACATATACAAACTAAGTCCTAACCGACTAACAATCGGGTACACAACCAGGCGGTTGTTCACACCTTTTACGGGTAGCCACGCTGCTACCCTTTATTTATACGAGATACACTGGCTACTCACGTGGCTGCACATCTCTCCGACTATGACGTCATCACCCAGCACGCAACCTTAACGAGTTACTCACACTAGACTTTTGGTTATGTTGCCATCTTGCGAGATACGCCGACTACTCGGTCAGCTCACGTCTCTACGGCTGGTGTATGTTGACTACCGACATTTAGTTAAACTATAACACGTCGTCCTTGGTAGGGTGATTCTCGGAAGCAAGGCACCTAATTTGTTCACTCTGGTGCGGGTCCCTCACAGTGAACAATCGATTAAAGGCTCCTTGATACAAGTGGTATTACACACGTAACGCCGACGGAAGGGTCTAACATGATTTTCATCATAATGACTGCGTCAACTACTCTTTTACTCGGCTAACTTGTCTTATGTGTCTTCTCAAGGACAAAACAAGACAAAATGAGTCTAATTATACAGACTACAATCTCACCAAAGATTACCGGTCTAACAACTTTTCATAAACAAAAGTTACATAAACAAGTCAAGCCTTTTGCGGCACTCGGCTTACTAACAGACTGATAGAATCCATTGACGATTCAATACGGTCTTCCATTGTTTACAGGCTATAAGCTAGTCTACGACAAAGCAAAGATGGGAGTCTTTCACATGACATCCTATCCTCGGGCACTACAACCTGCCGAATTTCCACTCGGCCATCATCACGGCTTAGTCGGCACTAAGCTCGGGGGCTAGTTTATTACTTCAGCTTAGTCGGTACTAAGCTCGAGGGCTCGGTCACCTGCGGCGGTAGTCACCGCTCGCCAACGTCATCTGTCGTCAACAAATTTTTACGGCAACTCGACGTCTAGATGCAGTTCACGTCAACACGCTTCGCTGCACCGAGTCAAGCTGAGTCCACCAATATGGGACAAAATAAGGCACTCAAGCAGCAGCACGCCGACCTCAGGGTTGTCATCTTTGACATTAACACGCCCCTCCGCCAACTCGCCGAGTACTCGGCAGCACAACGGATCAGGCCGCAGATGGGAAATTCTTCATTATCGTCGTCCGTAGCGGTTCAGCTCCCTGCGACTACGATCGTCATCGTCCAGGCGTAACTCGCTGCAACACTGTGACACGGCTCGCCGCAACATGCTCCTATGTGCAGAGTACAGCGGCCTGTACGGGACTAGTGATAATACTCGGCCCAAACGCACTACGAGTAGCAGACAACACTGCCAATACCTCACTGCCCTTCCCAGCGACGCAAGAGCCACGCATGTGAAGGAATTCCGGTCGGATGACATGGCTACGTCTCTAACGTCATTGAATCAGAACTCAAGAACAATTCCTAGCCTGAAGACAATTATGGTGTTCTAGTACACTCCAACTCCTTCCGCACCACCTACATGAAAATAATTCAAAGGAAGGTCAGCATACCACAATGTAAAAGACTGAACTGTTCTGAAGAATAGCAACGAAAGCATGACAGCAGGTATGAACAGAGGCAATGACAGGAACGTAACATGCAGCGAGATTGTTACAATCCAAGTCCAACAGAACGAACAAAATTAATACACACAGAGTTCGCCACAGTACAAAAATTCCAACAGAACAAACGATATTACGATCCAAGTTCAACAGAACCAAACGAGAACGGAAACACGCGCTGCTACTGAAGGACGTCCACCAGACTACTTGTTGTTCCTGTTCAAGTGCCACGTGAGCCCAGCAATACGAAATTCTTAAACTCTCTACGGGACACAGAGTTATTGAACAGCTCCAATGCTTCGAATAACATGTCTGAAGGAATTGGCACACCGTAGTCTCGTAGGATTTGCATTGCTTCGTCGACCTCCGCCTGCTCATGAGTACGTTCTTGATCACGAGTTGTACTCCTCGCAGCAATGCTTTCCGATAAGCGTGCCATGTATTCCCCCGCGTTGCAAGACTTCTTCTCTGGGCTATTAACAACATGATCCCGGGTGTCCCTTTCGGAACCGGAGTGATAACTGGATGGTCCGAGGTCATCTTGCGGCCGCATAACATGAGGACACGTTGAGGCACCAATACCACCAGCGGACATGAAAGAGCCCGTGTTCCGGTTCTAGTCACCATATAGGGCTTCAAGTTCATTCAGGAAGCCGGGTGGTCTGCCACGTCTTGCACCAGCCACACTTGTTTCCTGCAACGAATAGATTGGCAAGTGTTTGTGAGAAGGATGGCCGCAGGCACTACAAGGGCAAATAGGTGACAACACATGGCAATAGTTAGTGAACTTACCGCGCACTCGGTATTGTCGTCGCTATCAGGCTGGGTAGCGTCCTGGGTCTCCTAGTACTCAGGATCAGCGTCAATGCCCCCCGTTTGTGTGTCCCGACCAAGCCCAGTGGCTAATAGCTCATCCTTCCATTTTAGGTATTTGGCTTTCAGGGCACCTAGTTTGTTGTTCACCTGTTTCCGATCATATTGGGGAAAGTAGGTGTAAATGTTGTTCCAGACGTCCCTAATTACACCAAACTGGTTGAAGTTGAACTTTTCCTTCTCTTGAAGGCACATGTCCAACAAAAGCTTGGTTTCAGCGTCGTCCCAATTTGCACGTGGGCGTGGCATCTGTGGGCACGTTCAATGGCTAATTTTGTTGTGTCTTTGCATAGCAATCAGAGAGCACATAGCAAAGGCCAGCACGACATAACTAAAACTACGACATGGAATGTGCATAACAGTAACTTGCCTTGCTTGTTCGCTTCACGCGTTTCAGCGTTTGGCACGCAAGTTGTACCGAGTAGCTTCCGATGGTGAGCAGGCAGCTATTGATGACGGTGCCAGTATAGAGAACGGTTAGAGGTCGGCGATTGCAAGGTCCTTCGAGTGCTCTAAACAGCTAGAACAGAACAAGGGTAGATGTCAGAGTTAAAGATTTGAGAACATTCCATACTTTTACTGGGTAAGTACGGAAGAAACATAGAAACCATGTGTAAATGTTTCGTATGCACAACCACGGCAACGAACCCTAACCCTAAACAATCGGATCTGCAAGTGTTAGAAAAACGGGCGAGTATGTACTAGATCCAGCGGTGCAGGGACGAGAAGTAGGAAAAGGGGACGGTTCCGGTGGCTATGACGGCGGCGACCGTGGGTCGGATCTAGAAACTAGAGGACATGGAACAAGCGGCCACCCGTTGAAGCATCCATGGCATCAAGGAGCTCGGTGGCGGACTGCCCTGAAAGTGAAGTAGGGGTGCAAGGAACCGTCAACCCTAACCGAATGGATCTGCAAGTAGGAATGACAATGGGACGGGAACTCGAGTAGGTACCGGAGTTGTCGACGGAGTTGACTCCGTCGTCGAGAAAGGGGATGGATCTGCTATGAACGATGGGACGACGACGCGGCGGATCTGGTACGGAAAGGCCGCACCAAATTCGCGAGATGCGCCATGTGGAGGGCGGCTTCCGGCTCCGGCCTGTGGGTTCATACAGGAGAAGGACGGAGGGCGGCCAGCGGCGAAGCAGGAGTGGGGGTAGGGGCGAAGATCGAACGGCGGCGACGGCGGGTGCAGCAACTAGGAGTGGCCGAACCCTAGGAGCACGCAAGGGAATGGGAGAAGGAGAGTGAGGAGGGCGCCAGCTGATGCATGTAGTGCAGCCGAACAGCTGGAGGAGGCCTGCCGAAAGGCCTAGCAGCTTCAGCCCAAACGAGCAGGAAATGTGACCGGCCAAACGGGGTCATTATCCTAACTTACTAAGGCTAACATTATCCTAGGCCAGTGGGTTTCCAATAAAACACACAACCAAGGTATCGGGACTTAACCAAAAATGACGGGTCTTTTTTAAAAAGGCGGCAAGAGCTTTACCGGATTTTTATTAGACGAGAGAAAAGAAAACGACCACAAATACAAAGCACAATAAGGATTTAAAACTCCAGCTACTGAAAACTAAAAACACAACTGCTACAGGGAAACAAGCATCTTATTATGGGCACGTTCGCTGGTCTGGATGGTCCAGACCAGTCGGCTGACTCCCCTCACAAAACACTGTTCATCAACCGGTCGCTACAGTATTTCTCTCTCATAAAATCAGCCAGTTTCAGCCGAGTTTCAGATCAGCGAACGGGACCTATATATATTCTTATATGTGTAGTGTTCTCCACCATCAATTTTCATAGCGGGAGTAAACCTCTAACACCGTTAAAAAGCTGACGTTTCTTGTTTTTCTTCTCTAAAAACAAACTTTTTCCACACAGTTGCTTCATCTATTTATCGTTTGATCCCTTTCATGCATCAGGGTTTTGCACACCACGGGGACGTAGGGACAGGGACGCACACAGGGACAAACGATTATATGTCACAACTAAGGATGAAAACGGTACAAAAATATTCCGAATCGACCGCTTTCGTTTTCTATATTATGATATCGTTTTCTATATTATGATACCGTTTCCGAATTTCACCAAACATAAAAATTTGTCATTTTCAATTGATTTCACAATCATTTTTAATCATTTTTTATACTCTTTAATTACAAAAATATAAAAATATCTCGAACAGACCGCTTCCATTTTCAATATTGTAATTCCATATTGTCATTCATTTAATGAAGGTGCACGTGCCTTGATGTCAAGGCAAAATGACATTTACTGCATGGGCAGACCGGCGCGATCGAGCTTACCAATTCGTCTTGCTGAGAAGCACAGCAGTCAGCAGTGCAATGTCGTCGCTGATCAGTCGATGGCTTCTGCGGCTGATAAGCCGGCTGAAGCTGATTTATTATGAAAAAAAAACACTTAACGAGGAATGCTCACGGAGCTCATGTGTGTTTAAAAACTTATGGACTATACGCGCGGTTTGGGCCATATGCGTTAGGTACCGTTTAGTTCCACTTCATTTTGCGAAATTTTTCAAGATTCCCCGTCACATCGAATCTTTGGACGCATGCATGAAGCATTAAATATAAATAAAAAATAAAACTAATTACACAGTTTAGACGAAATTCACGAGACGAATCTTTTAAGCCTAATTAGCCTATGATTAGACACTAATTATCAAATAACAACGAAACTGCTACAGTACTATTTCGCCAAAAATTTTGCAAACTAAACAAGGCCCTTGGTATCTATCGGAGCTAGTGCTGATTTGGTGAAATATAACAATCACCTAGCGATCACGTCAGCTCCGGTCCCTCAGCGTGGAGAAGAAACTGAAAGAGAAACATTTTTTTAAGACGTGAGGTGAGAGCCCTACTTAAATGATTTTCCATTAATATCGGACACTGAAAGAGAAACATGGACGTTTTCTTACTGAAAAGTGAAAAGCCAGGCGAGCCCTGGAAGACTTGGTTTAATCTGTATCTTTCATGTGGAAAATTACTTGCTGCTAAAACATTCAGTGTTACCGTTTGGACTTTCAGAGATAATGAACTTGAGAAACCGGGCAAAAGAAAACAATAGTCGGCTTTGTCAGACTGCACAAAAAAAATCGGCACCACTTCTCTTGTCTTTATCATGCAAGGAAAATCACACGCAGGCCTTCCCCAATGCTATGCTTTGGCTGGTAACCCCAAGTGTCACCTAGGATCAGATAAAAAAAAGTAAGTGCTCTATACTTGTCATTATGGCTTGCAGAAGCTACGTATGCTTGGGGAGAGAGAAAGTAGTCAATGCTAAAAAAGAAGAGAGAGAAAAAATAAAGGTGAGGTATGATGAAAGCAAAAAGTTTCTATGTAAACCACAAGTAGAGGTAGTTTGCATTGTGTAAATAGTAGTCAACATTTCCTAGTCTATGTGGATCACTTTATTTATACTAGAACCACTAAGAGTGTTAGCCTCCATTGGTGGCGCCCTAAGCTTCTCCCCATTTCGTCAGCGTCTGGCACGATGTAATTAATAATACAGCTGATCAGTGGTCACTGATCATTACACAACCACGGAAGCACATCCTGAAGCTTTGTTCTGCAAGTTTTGCCCAACAGTCCTTGAACTGATATTGATTACTCCTATTCACAATCTCATCCACAGACATCATTCTAAGAAAACTAGCAGCACACGATGGTATGTAAAGCATGTTAAATGTCCCAAAATGGTATGATATATGTTAAATGCATTCCATAAGTTCTTTTTTTCCCCTGAACCGTCTGCACTTCGTAGTAATACAGTGAGACACTATATATGACTGTCTGCACAAATTCACCCCAGTTTTTGGGGTTCTCCTTTGGCCACAAAGCAAACTGACCAAATCCACTCCACATAAACATATGTTTTAGCATAATGCATTACTATTTTCCTGTCATTCTGAACTATTGGCCCTCTCCAATAGCAGTGCTTCCTGAACCTCTTCTGCTTACAGTGGTGTTCTTCAGTATCTGCAAAAAGGTGAAAAACTCCAAATCAGAATATGTTTGTTTTATTCCTGCATCACCCTAATAGAGTACTACTGGTACTGGCCAACATTTCTTCATAAACAAAAACATTGCAACCCAATATAACTCCAAATTACATGGCAATATAGAATATAATCCATTAACCAGTAAATCTTTTTGGAGCACCGACAGCTACTCAAGCAGCAATATAATGAATGTTGCAAATATAAGACAATGTTTTCAGTTCTGATGGTACAACAGTATATGTAGAATAAAGACAGCGTTATTGTGTCCATGATCGATGAAGCATAGCAAGTACTAAACAAATTTAACAAGATGATAAATAATCAAACAGTACACAAATTTGTATGTGCCAAATACATAGCCAAACCAACACAAAATAAAATGTACCTGTCGGAGCATCTGGTTCTCATTCTGGAGGGTGGAGAGCCTCTCTTCCATCTCCGAGTTCTTCTTCTCCAGGTCCTTCACCTTCACCTCCAGATCAGTCAAATAAGCATTCTTCCTCTCTCTTGCCTGTTGAGCTGACACCCGGTTCCTCAGTAATCTTCACAAGTCACGAACATAGCAAATCAAGACAACTTCCAGACCCAAGACAGGATTTACCATAGTACATGTACATTGCAAATTTAAAACAGCAAACTAAAAAAATAGAAGGTTGAGTTATTCTTAAATGGTAAAATAAAGAATAATCCGGATCAGGAGAAATTTGACATTTTTCCAGAATTCACATTATTGCAACACCAATTCAACTAGGAGTTCAAATTGCACACAAACAATGTTTTCCATAATTTGAGATCATATAAAGTAATTCCCATCCCTGATCGACTAAAATAAAATGCTACACTTGCAAGTGTGCTAACAATTAATACGATAGTCCTGTATCAGTGTGCAGTAGCATTGCTTCTCTACGGGAAGCATTAGCATTAGTGTGCTAACGATTAATAGCATTCTTAAAATAAAGTAATTCCCATCCCTGATCGATTAAAATAAAATAATGCACTTGCATACCAGCTAAACTCTCATTAGGAATATAATGTTTATATGCTCTAATGGCATTAACATTGCTTAGCTTAGGGAAGCATTAATATTATTAGTGTGCTAACAATTAATACAACAGTGTTGTATTGTACTTCTGGAAGTATATCACAAACGCTGCAACGGCACCACCAGTGTCCAAAGGTATCACCGTATCACTGGTGTCAAACAAACACCACCACTCCAATGTCGCCATCACAAGAGGTGCGGGGCCAACACAGATGCTATAAGCATAAAGGAACTATATGATATGTCCAAAGCTGTTATCTGCTTTTTGTCAAAAAAACTGTTATGCTTCTCTTCTCCCACTCCACTTGCATTGCATTTGTATCCCACCAAACTATTTAGATGATGGGCAAATAAAAGATCGCGCTACGTGCACAGAGAGTATATTCAGTAGCCGGCTAAAAAATAAGTTATTCTGTAGTCATCTCCATTTACGATAATTTTATATACTAATTTACGATAATGTCAATACATATTTACGATATAGTTGGGTTACTATAACACATGTGGATATTTACCATAACATTATAGTAAACCACTTAGTAAGGAGTTACTATAATCTCGTAAATTAATATAGTAATTAGCGTAACTCAAAGTGGCTACAGAATAAGAATAAGTAAGAACTAACAATATAGCCTAACACATTGATTTAACTTATTTCAGCAGGCGTCTTCAAAGCTATTAATTTGTTTCGGCCACCTTTTCCTACTGTTCGCCCTAAAGACACAAACACAATCCCAACAAATTACAAACTGAGCATCACTGTCTAACGATCTTACTTAGCAACTAACAATACCGGCAATTACATTACTCCTGTTTCTGAAAAAACATAGTCTTCCAACCACCTATCTCCACAGGCACTCGTTTCTTATCTAAACCCCACAAAGGGGCCCTAATTCTGATGTGGATACAATATGGTCCACTACTAACACTAAATCCAAACTTGCATGGCTATCAAAGATATTTTAGTTTGTCAACAAATGAGCTAGCCCATGACGCGGTCACTCATCTATCCCTTCATCCAAACAAACTGAATTCCGTACTCTTTCTCTAGCAGCAAAGAAAAAACGAACGAACGTGGAGCAGTATACTATATATCATGCTATACTTTTTAAATAAACTTCCTCACAGGTCGCCGGTGGTGCTGATGCTAGTATATATGCTAGGATTACAGGAAATCTCACACACCTTTTGAGGCGCTTGTGCTCCTTGTCGGCGGGGCTGCGGACGCGGCGGCGCGCGCTGGCCTGCGCCGTGGACGACTGGGCCAGGGCGCGGTCTGCGCCGGCGGCGCCCGGGCCAAACTCCCTGCCCGACGTGGAAGCGCCCGGCAGCTCCAGGCCCAGCTCCGGCACTCTCCTTATCTCCTCGTCGCTCTCCATCCCTGCAACTCAATCACACCACACATGGCTCAGTCAAGTTCAGCAAACGAGTCAAGATTTTGGAGCGAGAGCTCGCGAGTCGACTTGCTCGACATGGTTTGCAGTTGCACGCGAAAACTAAACGAAAATCCATCGGAAGCGGCGTTGGAGTCAACAAGGTTCTAAAAATGAAAAGATTCTTGCCGCACGAGCACCGAGCAGAGACCCAAGAACTCAAGAGTAGTGTGATAAAGACAAACCAAAAGAGCAAACACGAATGAAGAAGATGCAGAGGATAGTTCGACGGCAAGGGGTGGCAGAGGTATATAGCAAGCTTGCCTTCCTTGACCTCCATGTCCATGTGGTGCGCGGAGCTGGACGACCTCTCGCTGCTGGAAGGCCGCGAGCTCGCCGCCTGCTCCTGCATTCTTGCTCGCTCTCGCTCTCTACCTCCGCCTCAGGCACTGCAGAGTTGGCCGCGCGCACTCCGCTTCTCCTTCCCTATCTCCTCCCCTGCGATCCTTCCTGTCCGTCCCTCCTCGTCGCTTGCTTGTATGGACCAAGACTACTTTTTGATGCCACACAAGTTTCTACGACTCAAAAAAAAAAAAAAAAAACTGGATCTGCGGGCAAAGCCACCCTGCACGAAGAAGAATCTTCTCAGGCAGGCAAAAAAACCTTCTAAACCCTGCCTTACCTGTACACAACAGCACCGTACCTCTATGAGAACATGGCCATTTCTTACACCTCGCTCATACACAGCGACACCATACCCATGTGAGAGCAGGACCATTTCTTAAACCTATGCTTTAGCGTGGGACAGATGAGGAGATTTTTTTTAATCCCAGCATAAAATTTGCTTACACGGAGAGTCAAACCCAGGATCTAAGAAGTGCTGCTGGGATGTCGAGAATTCCATCTACACCCTCCAACTTTTACACCAGGTCACGAAGCACACAAACCGTAGGGGCCTTTACCACATGGTTTCCAGACGGAAGGGTCCTTCCTGCAAAACCAGCACCAGCGACAGCATTAATTGCCCGACAGGGTTTGGGGGTTTTAGCGACCGCGACCCAGCCGTCCACCCTGTTAGTTGATCTCCACCAATAGGCCCAACGGCCTATTGGGCCCTATCTCTGCTCCCTGATCGGGGGAGCCCAACCCTAATTCGGTTGGTGGGCCCCTGTCGCACAGCACACATAAAAGGAAGGTGGGGGCGAGGGCTCGGACTACGAGGTTTGCCGTGAGCCGCCACACCCACCTACAGTAACCCTAAACCGATCTAAAGACCGTGCTGCCAGCGACGGGATGTGCCCGCCACCACCACTACCGTCGCCTGTAGGGTCACCGCCGACGCCACTGGACTTCATCTCGCCGGCGCTGGACGACTTCTTCTACACCGCGACACTGGCTGCGGTGCATCTACTGAAGGGCTAGGAGCCTACTCGGATCTACGGGTTAAACACAAAGGTACCAATCCTACGATCCTAACAATGGTACCAGAGCAGGTTACCTCTGTGTATTCCTGTGTATCCCTAACCCTAACCGGGTAAAAGCAAAAGAAAGAGAGACCGGCTCACGGTCTGCCGGTCATCACCGCCACCGCGCGTGGGGGAAAGGAGCCGCACCGTTCGACGGCGCACGGCAAAAGTAAAGAAAAGAACAGATCCTTTTGGATCAGAGAAGAAATAGGGCCCTAGGCTCACAGAGCCGAAACCCTAACCCTAGAACGGGGA
Organism: Miscanthus floridulus; assembly: GCF_019320115.1. Taxonomy (NCBI): domain Eukaryota; kingdom Viridiplantae; phylum Streptophyta; class Magnoliopsida; order Poales; family Poaceae; genus Miscanthus; species Miscanthus floridulus. Next base: position 33,099,432 of record NC_089586.1, on the reverse strand, counting down.
TAATCTGTTCGGGTAAACAAGGGAAAAGAAAAGAAATAAAAAAAACAGAACCTAACCCTAGATCCATTCGGATGTCAAAGAAAAGAAAGGAAAAACAGAAAAGAAAGGGGAAAAGAACAGGGTTGGCATACGAACCCTAAACTTAACCCTAGAACGGATCCTCATCCCTAACCGGTTGAATCCGAGAAGAAACAAAAGAAATCAAAGAAAAGAAAAGAAAGGAATCAAAGAAACCCTAACCCTAATCCCCTCCTTCGGTTCGGTTCGGATAAGAGGAAAGCGAGATCCAAATCGAAAAGAAGGGGGTGGGAAAGGAGAAAGGGAAGGGGATGGATCCACCCTCGTCGGCGCGGGAAAAGAAGAGCCGGGACAGCCTTTCACCGGCGCGGGAGAAGAAGAGCCGAGCCGGGGGCGCCACGGCCAGGCCGCTCGACGGCGGCGTGCTCACCCGTTGGGGAGCACGCGCGTCGGCGAGGGGGCCGGCGACGGCGCCAAGGCTCGCTCCACTGCCCGCTCGCTCGTGGAAGGGGATGGATCCACCCTCGCCGGCGTGGGAAAAGAAGAGCCGGGACAGCCTTTCGCCGGCGCGGGAGAAGAAGAGCCGAGCCGGGGGCGCCGCGGCCAGGCCGCTCGACGGCGGCGTGCTCACCCGTTGGGGAGCACGCGCGCCGGCGAGGGGGCCGGCGACGGCGCCAAGGCTCGCTCCACCGCCCGCTCGCTCGTCGTCGGTCGCTCGCGGCTGCACTGAGGTAGAGAGAAGAGAGAGCGGCGGGCGAAGAGAGAGAGAGCAGCGGAGAGACTGAGCTAGGGTTCGCACCGGCTGCGGCGTCGGCGGGTTTTTATACCGCCCGAAACGAGCGCCCGGCCGTCAGATCGATATCAACGGCACAGATCAGATCGGCCCATCGCCGGCCCAGGCGGGCGTGCGCGCGAGGCCGGATTCCTGGCCCAGGCCCAGGTTGCGGCCTGGGTGCGGGGGGAGCGCGCGGGACAGCGCGAGCGCCGACGTGGGCCATGGGCCGCTTTGGCTGTTGGGCCGAAAACAGTGAAAGAATCCATATCAATTTTTGATTTTTTCTTTTCCGGTAATTGCTAATTTCTGGAAAATGAAAAATAGCTCGAAAGAAAAATAGAAAAAGTAATTATAATTTTTCCCTGTGGGTAAAATTCAAGAAATTGAGTGAAAATCTTTCCGCTGCTAAAGAAGTTGTTTATACTCCAGTTATTTTGAATCAATGTGATATTTAACTGGAGAAAAAGAAAAGATTTTCCAGAAAATGTTTATTCCCTGGAAATTGATTAATGGATTAAAGAAAATAGAAAAAGAAATTTTCCCTGTGGGTAAAATTAAAGGAAAAGAGAGTTTTCCCACAGCTAAAGAAAAAGTATATTCTCCAGTTATATTGAACCAACATGCTATTTACTTGGAGAAAAAGAAAAGTTTTTTCGCTGCTAAAGAAACTGTTGATTCTCCAGTTATTTTGAACCAATGTGGTATTTAATTGGAGAAAAAGAGTTTTGATATAATTACGATGTTGTTATTTTCTGACCAATGTTGTTAATAACAATATCGTAATGTTAATGATTTATGCATTAATTCTGCTTCTGCCCAACGGTGATGTAGAATTAGTGTATAAGAAAAGTTGATAATTTTAATGATTTATGCATTGATTCTACTTCTGCCCAACGGTGATGTAGAATTAGTGTGTAAGAACAGTTGTCAAAGTTAAAGATTTATGCATTAATTCTATTTCTGCCCAACGGTGATGTAGAATTAGTGTATAAGAATAATTGTATGTTTTGATTTTGACCAACGTTGGAATCAAGGCATGCAAATGATGTGTTATTTTATGTTAAGAAAAGTTTTAACCTGGTTTTCTCATCTTGTTTAAGGTGGACTGGGTAGTCACCTCACCGTATTCTACTAAGTTTGTGGCACCGGTGAGGGAGACAAAAGATGCCACTTGGGCAACTAAAGAAAGGGATTTTGAATCTCAAAAGATCTCCTATGACTTTTGAGCATAGGAAGTGGGTCACTGCCAATAAAAAATATTTGGCTGTGATAAAGAACATGATTAAACCTGTAATTATGGGCTCAATATTAGAATGTGACACGGTCACTGAGTACCACGATAGAATAAAGAGTCAGTTCACTGGCACTTCAAAGACATATGCTACTCAGCTGATAAAGCAGCTGGTGACAGAGTGTTACTCTGGAAATGGTGGCATAAGAGAGCTCACGATGCGTTATCGAAATTATGGCACTATCGTTCAGGCCATATTTTGAGTGAGAGAATAGAAAGACAAGTTAAGAATGATGTTCTTCCTCCATTAGAGCTCTCAGATTAAGAACAATGCAGAGAATGCATAAAAGAAAAGTATGTAAAGAAAGATGCTAAATAAAGCGCAGGAATTTTATAGATTATTCACACAGACATCTGTGGTCAGTTTTCTGTAAAGAGTGTGGATAGTTATGATCCATTCACAGATGATTACTCCCATTATGACTATATTTATCCAATCAAAGAAAGAAAAGATGTATTGGATAAATTTAAGATATTAAAGATTAAAGACAGTCAGGTCTGACCGTGGTGGAGTACTACAGTCGGCATACCCTAAAAGAATGGTATAGTAGCCCAGTATTCTATATCGGGCGAACCTCAGCAGAATAAAGTAGCTAAAAGAATCAATCGTACCCTGATGGATATGGTGGGCAGTATAATAATTTACTCCACCTTACAATTGAGCCTGTGGATGGAGGCGTTAAAAACCCCATTCATATTCTCAATAGAGTATCAAGAAAGTCAGTGCTCAAAACACCGTATGAGTTGTGGACAGAAAGAACACCCTCAGTTAACCACTTGCGTGTGTGGGGGGAGCCCTGCTGAGGCTAAAGTGTTTAACCCAAACATTGGGAAGTTATATCCCAAAATAGTAAGTTGTCATTTATTTGGCTACACAGAAAAGTCAAAATGTTTTCGTTTCTACTGTCCAAAGAGATATACAAAGTTTATGGAAACGAGACATGATGTCTTCCTAGAGGACGAATTGATGAAGGGGAGCATGATAGCTCGAGAAATTGACCTTGAAGTGAAGCGGGTGTAAGCGCCCACTCTAATGATTCATGAGCCAATTTTCTCACTACCTGCTGTAGCTGCACTGACAGTGCTAAATACTATGGTGCCAGCACCTGTTGTTATTTCACCTGTGGCAACAATGAATGAAAATGAGGAATCTGTTCTTCAGGATTCTATAGAATCTATTGCCACACATGAGGGGGAGCAACAACAGCCTCAAACAGAAGATGTGCCAAAAGTGGAGGCCCCTAAAATGTCTCAAAGAGTTAGAAAATCAGCTATTCCTGCTAATTATGAAGTGTACAACACTGAGGAATTTCAAATGGAGGATGATCCCACCTCATTTGAAGAAGCTATGAGAAGTGATCATTCATCAAAGTGGCTTGAGGCCATGGAAGATGAAATAAAAACAATGAATGTCAATAAAGTTTGGGATTTGAAAATAATTCCTAAAGGAGTCAAAATAGTAGGCTGTAAATGGGTCTACAGAACAAAACTTGGCTCTCAAAGGAATATAGAGAAACATAAAGCGCGACTTGTGGCAAAATGCTATATGCAAAGAGAAGGGATTGATTACAATGAGATATTTTCTCCAGTCTCATGTAAAGTTTTCTTCAGAATCATAATGGCATTAGTGGCACATTACGATTGAAAATTATATCAGATGGATGTAAAGACGGCATTTCTCAACGGAAACTTGGAGGAAAATGTTTACATGGCACAACAGAAAGGTTTTGTCATGGAAGGAAAAGAACGAATGGGATACCGCCTAAAGAAATCCATTTATAGATTAAAGCAAGCTTCAAGACAGTAGTACTTGAAGTTTGATCAGTCAATAAAGAATTTTGGGTTTTAAAGAGAATGTAGAGGACAATTGTGTCAATACAAAGTTTAAGAATGGGAAGTTTAACTTCCCTGTCCTGTATGTAGATGATATCTTACTTGCTAGTAGTGATGTCAGTCTACTACTGGAGACAAAGAAATTTGATATGAAAGATCTTAGTGAAGTCTCGTTCGTTCTAGGGATCGAGATTCACCAAGATAGAAGAAAAGGGTATAAGGACTGTCACAAAAGGCATACATGGAAAAGATCTTAAAGAAATTCAGTATGCACAAATATAGTCCCGCACCTGCTCCTATAGTCAAGGGCGACAGATATGGGGATTTTCAATACCCCAGGAACCAATATGAGCTCAATCGATAAAGTAAAAGTGGTTCCATATGCTTCAGCTGTCGGAAGCTTGCAACATGCTCAAGTATGTACGCGTCCTGACTTGGCATTTGTTACCGGGTTTTACTTGGCAGATTCTAGAGCAATTCTAGAATAGAACACTAAAATTAGTAAAGAAAGTCTTGCATTAATTGCAAGGAACGAAAGGCCTCATGATGACATATAGAAGATCTGATTCACTCCACATGGTGGGATATTCAGATTCTGATTATGCGAGAGTGAATACATATCCAGACGTGGATTTTCTATCATCTCGCAAAGTGGAGTTATTTTATGGAAAAGCTCAAAGCAAACCGTCACTACATCGTCCACAATGTATAACAGTTTGTAGCATGATATGAGGCAACGGGCAGGTGAACTAACTAACGAAGTTCATACCCGGTTTGAAGGTGGTTGACGACATCTATAGACCACTAAAGTAATACTGCGATTATAATCTGGCAGTACAGGATGCTCACAACATAAGTCAAGTGGTGCTGCCAAACATATTGACATGGAGTATTATGTTGTGAAAGATAAAGTCCGAGATCAAGTCATAAATCTTGAGCATATAAGTAAAGAAAGGATGCTCGCGGATCCGCTTACAAAAAGGCTTACCACCCAACATGTTCAGAGGACATGGTGTTCAGAGAACATGTAGCTAGCTTGGGTTTAAGGGAAAGCCTAAAATATTCCTGGACAAAAGAAGACCCAAAGATAAGTATCTATTTCAGAACAGAGTAGTGAGTTATAGCTGTTAAGTCTATCGGCAATGGACCGTGACAATGAGACATGCTCTATGAGCTAATCTGTAATGGAATGAACAAAAGCAAATGACATGAAAGTGAAAGATGGAATGAGATCAAGGGGGAGAATGTTAGTTGATCTCCACCAATAGGCCCAACGGCCTATTGGGCCCTATCTCTGCTCCCTGATCGGGGGAGCCCAACCCTAATTCGGTTGGTGGGCCCCTGTCGCACAGCACACATAAAAGGAAGGTGGGGGGCGAGGGCTCGGACTACGAGGTTTACCGTGAGCCGCCACACCCACCTACAGTAACCCTAAACCGATCTAAAGACCGTGCTGCCAGCGACAGGATGTGCCCGCCACCACCACTGCCGTCGCCTGCAGGGTCACCGCCGACGCCACTGGACTTCATCTCGCCGGCGCTGGACGACTTCTTCTACACCGCGACACTGGCTGCGGTGCATCTACTGAAGGGCTAGGAGCCTACTCGGATCTACGGGTTAAACACAGAGGTACCAATCCTACGATCCTAACACACCCTTCACAAATCGCACGGCAGGGACACCACCCGCGTGGCGCCGCCGAGACCACGCGTTCGCTGGTGCCAACTCAAGGCGCGCAGCGCCGGCTCGCCGACGCGCAGGCCACCTCGCCAGCCCGGGCCCGCGCGTCGGTGACGCTGCTCCGTGGCGGGCGGCGCCGGGCGTGCGTTTCTGTGGACCGGCGGCCGCGCGGCGCTTTCGCGTGCGTGAGGCTCCCCGGCGCTCCGTGCTCGTGCGCCTGAGGCCGAGCGCGATGGCCCGTCGTCGGCCACGCGAAAAACCCACACAGCGGGCGGGCGCGTGAGGTGGACGGCAATGCGGACGGCGCGTGCCGTGCGCTGCCACTGCTGCTGCGCACTTTGCCGGCCGGCCATCACGTGCGTCGGCGTCGTGGAGTTGGAGCCAAGGAGGCAGATCCCCGCAGATGCGCGTGCAGGTGCAGCGCTGCGCCGATGACGATGAGAGGGGTTTTGGGCTTTTGGCTCCGCGACAAAATTAGCAAACTTGGGACTGGGATGTGCAGCCATCAGCAAGATTCACTACTACGGGTACTCAGTACTCACTAGCGTGCCTGGAGACGTGGAGTTGTCGCACGCTCATGGAACATTGTAGTTATAGTGGCAGCATCACAACACACGGAATCGAAGATTTAGAACCCTCCCTTGGAATCGAATGTATATATATGAAAATAAATAATCTGCTAACTATGCTCAGTACGCAAACGTGTATATATGTCTTAAGTCTCTTCACGTATAATTAACAAAATTGTTACTTAGTATCTTTTTCGTATGCAAAAGTGACTTCCTTTGGCGTCGTCACAAAAAAAGCCTCTACATTTAGTTAACAAACGAGTGAGATTCAATTTTTTCATCATTTTTGGCCATATCTATGAACTAGAGTTTGTCTCACGTTGAGTATGGAATTGTTTGGTACTTCCTCCGTTCCAAATTATAAGTCATTTTAACTTTTTTAATCTATAAATTTTACTAGATAACATATGTCTAAAACTCTAGATACATAGTAAAATATATTGAATAAAGAGCGACTTATAATTTGGAATAGATGGAGTATCAAGCTTTCACATTGAGTATCCTAGGCTAATGATATAGACCACACTCATGTCTACTCGGTCATAAAAAGCTAGACACTAGGATCTGTATTATATATTAGACGAATTTAAGTGGGAGTTTCATCTATATTTAAGACTGTTACGTAATTATTTTTGATGACATGACAAAAATTTTAAGAATAGAGAGAATGAACGAGTTTCATGCATGGGGATGAAATTCTCTTGGCTCGGTTACCAACTCAATTTGAGTCATATAATTAAATATCGTATGAAACAAAATAATAAAACTATGCATTGAGAGTGCTAGTTTCATTGCATTCTATGTTTTTTAAAACAACGCTATAAAACTCTCCACTGAGAATGGTCTTAGACTCTTAGTGATCAAGCATAGTATATAAGTAATACGCTTAATAGTACTGGTGGATAAAAAGTGCTAAACAATGCCATACAATGTAAGCAACGTTAAATATAGTGTCTTACTTTGTGGGACGAATTTTAAATGCTATTAAAGGGTTTCTTTGTGGGATGAAGGTATTACTTTGTATATCGAATTATGAGCAAATGTTATAATTATTATCGAACTAGTAAATGAATTTTATTGAATTGTATGCAAAAGTTTTGGTCAGACCCAGGACATTTCTGGTTCTTTATCAACCTTGCCTTGCGCATTCTTGCCAGGATGGGCAAGGCATTTTGGCTCTCATGTGTTGACAAGGAACCTTTATCTGCATAAGCCTCGAGACGATCTAGCAAGAGATCAAAACGAGCAATTTTCATCTATATCTCCGTTTGGCGAGGCTACAGTTATGGTATTGACGAAGGTTCTAAACACACGCCCATACTTTTTGATAAATAAAAACCCCATATATATGTGTCACCTAACGGTAAGCGTGGTTATTTTCACCATGAACTATTTACAGCCAAGACAACCCAACGAAACGAAAAAAAAAATCGGTGGGGACCATACCTACCAAAACGTGGTGAGGATTGTACTACAGTATCATTTTAAACATATGATGGTAAATTAGATGCCCCATGGGCCACCTGTCAGCTGCATAGTCCTCACCGCGTCTGGTAGGGATGGTCATCACCAATTTTTTTCCGAAACGAAACAGCACGTTGTTAAGGACATAATCCCGCACCGTGGCTGCCGTTGAATCTTCCAACATCTAACAGTGTTGGTGTAAAGGTTTATTGTTGGATAAAAGCTAGTGAACGTTACGTGTTGGTAAGAGAGCGAGAGCGACCAGACTTCCGCGCCATGTGAACGTTGGGTGTTGGTAAGAAGAGAGCGAGAGTGAGAGTGAGATTGAGAACGCCGAATGGTCCGGACAGCAGTTTGCCTGTCGCTTAAAGCGTCCCGGATGTGAGACCACGAATCTTGAACTTCCAAGCAAATCAACGAGAGAGAAGTCGGTTATCTTAAAGCATGGTTCAAAAGTATGTAGGCATGACCGCATGATGAAGAGCAACGTTCCGTACGTCCCTCGATCGGGGCTTGGTTGAACACATTATTCACCACGTAGTACAAATTTATTCAGAATCACAGAGAGAGAGATTTTATGGACCTCAAATCCTACGTACGCACGAGCCACTTGGTCTCACGATCACCGCTCGCTCGGTTACACTTCGTCTCAAGGATATGATGATCATGAAAGAAAAAAAAAAAGACATGGTGATCTTCCTACCGCTTCTTGTTCTTGGCCCGCCGCGGCAACGACGACGAGCCACCGGCGCCGGCGTCCCGGAAGATGGCGCAGGGCGCGCAGCAGCCGGCGGGCACCCTCGGCGACGGCGGCTCGGCGGCCGGGGCCACGTCCCTCGTCCGGAACGGCGTGCCTGTGCCAGGCACCAGCAGCTCCTCCTGCTTCCGGTGGTGGTCCTTGTGATTCGGCTTGGACAGCGCCAGCAGCTTCCTCTTCTTGTCGTCGCCATCTGCCGCGCCGCCGCGCCGCAGCATGGCGACGCTCCTCGAGTGCCGCAGCTCCGGCTGCTGGCGTCCGGCGGCGGCCTCGGTGAGGAAGCGCTCGTCCCAGACCAGCCCCGACGAGCCCGACCTCCGGAAGGTCAGCGCCGATCTCTGCAGCCCAGCCATCATCGATCCAACTCGTCCAATCCGACGAACAAAACAAGGCAATATATAGCGCAGAAAGGGGCGGTAGATGTTCGAGAAAGTTGGCAGAGTGGCAGACATCGGAGCAGCCAAATGATGGTGTCCGAGGAAAGCAAAGAGCAGGGCAAGTGCTTGCCTGGAAACCACTAAACCGGCCGAAGATTAATTATTTTTTATTAGGAAAAAAAAAAGAGTTGGTAGGAAGGGGTGTTTGGGCGAGCACAGACGTTCCACTCGGTTCCATTTATGACCTCTGGTTTCTTCAGTTGTCAGTGCTAAAATCCAAATCTCACAAAGACCAACGCCAGATGCCAACATGGTCATGAAGAATTACCAGCATATATGAAACACATCAGCGATAATGAAATGCGCAGCAAAATGCTTATTTCTTTTTCCTACTACTACTACTAGCTCCTTTGGAGCCTTCAGCGATGGAGGCCTCCACAGAAGCAACTAGGCTGGCCTCCAGCTTATGACCTCTCACTGCCGATCGCACCTTCCTCAGAATATGTTGCTTCATCACGGCTCTCTCAGCAGTCTGGAGCTTCTTGCACATGTTGAGTCCCTGGATGTACCTTGACACTGCGCCGCCGAAGGGATCGCCAGCTTTCTCAAGGGCCACAAGCTTCTCGACGACTTGAGAAGCGAGCATTCTCTCGATGCAGGGCTTGGTTCCAACCTCCGCAATGTCCACCAGGAATTGCATGGCTAGATCCTTGGTCTTCAAAGACTTGCGGTCCAGCAAGTTCACCAGTTTTTCTATGGTTCCTAGTTGCAGAAATCTTTGCAAGACAAGGGATCCACCCTTTGCAAAGACGATCTGATGGAGAGCGTAGTATGCTGAATCCTGGAGCTCGTCGATGTTGCACTGCAGCATGTCAATGAGCTCGTGAGCAATATTAAGCTCCAGGAACCTATGGACGTATGGCTCTCCACCTGTGCAGGCCAATTTCATCACCAAAAAGGCGGTCTGAGACCTCACTTGGTTGTTTTCGATCTCTCTGCGTCGTAGCAGCAAAGCCAACCTATCAAACAGATTGCTTCCCAAAAGGAGATCTTGCACCCTTGTATCATTTGCCCTCTCAGCAAGAGATAATAAACCTTGGATGGCTTCAATGATATCTTTGTTGTCTCTTTGAAGGATCTTATGAAGAATCACCTCAAATGATTGTTGAGGCTTTGGTGATTGAGATACATTTTTGTCAAATAAAACAAATCTTTCCAAACTGATCCGAGCATGCCAGGGCAAATGAAGCAGCACTGCAGGCCCCATGCACCCTTGGAGTGGAGCACCAAGTTCACAGAATGTTTTTAGCGTGATAATTGCGTGGTGCTGTGAGATCTCAGAACCACTGCCCAAAAGCACAAGAAGTTTCTTGTCAATTCCAGATTCAATCATGGTCTCAACAGCCTTCAATTTTCCAACCTTTGTCAGAGATGCAAGTGTTGTAAACACAATTTCATGCCACTGCTCATTTTCTACAGACAAGAGATCTGCGATTCGATCCATGGGAATTCTTGACAAAATTTCATCAGCAATTGTGGCATCAACGTGCTCAGATATCTTGGCCAGAACAGAAGACAAGTTGGCTAGAGTTGAAGTATCTTCGCAGGCACCAAGAAGATCAATTAATTTATCTATGGAACCTGCTGTTTCAAGAGACCGAGCAAGATTTATGTAGTCTGCTTGGAAAAATATAACTGTAATTGCCGTAGTGACTGCAAAAATAAGATCTGGTGACCCTACTGCAATTATCTCTGCTATTCGAGGGCCAAGTATTTTGCTGAACCCAAGTCTGCTTGCCTCAAATTCAGATAGGGATCTGCATCCCATGAGAGCTTGAGTTGTGTTTACCAATAAAATCTCGATCTCCGTGAATTCTAGCAGAGAAAAGAATGATCCCATCTTCTGTTCGGCTGGCCTTTTCATACACTCTTTGCCAAAAACAAAAAGCCAAGGAGACACTAATGCCGCATAATAAGAAATTGATTCAGATAAAAGAGCATGAACAACATCATTTGTTTTGTTCTCCAGGTAAAGTGAAACCATGTCATGCATATGATACAACGGTTGGTCCTCCAGTTTGATAATGAGTGATCCTTCTACTAATTTTGAAACCACGAGAGAGAACAGGCCGCCCTGCTCAAGCGCTGACCAAATGGATTCCAGACAAGCCTCTGGAACAGGTTCTTCCCAAGAGATAGCTGCAAGAGCCATGAAAAAACTTCTTGAATTTTCTGGCATTGCTTCTAAGCTGAACTCAAAAGATCCAAATATGGTCAACGTAGTCTCCACGTCTTTCTCATTGACGTATGAAACTGGACCAGGTGCACAAGTGGCATATGTTGAGAGGTTCGATATGGCTTTCTCCCATTTTTCCACTCTGGTCTCCTTCCTGAGAGCCTTGCCCATGACAGCAACCGTAAGGGGATGGTGACCACAACGATCCAGTAAGACTTCTGCAGCAGGCTGTGAAGTATAGTAGAGAAGTTAAACATCCAAAATTCATGGTGTTTGGAATTTGTCGTGATTCTAACTTGTGTGACATATCTTTTTTCTAACATGTCTTACTTTGCAAATTGCAGGTATTAGCATAACTACTAAATAAATAAAAACATATATGTATGTAAAAAATAATGAGCATATTCGTGAAGCTAAACATTATGTTACTAAAGAAAACATGTTGTTAACAGGATAAGATTAATCTTGAAATGCAGACATATGTACAAGTTGAGATTTTCGCAGCAGGGATGCCTTCGTTAAAGCAGCAGATGAACATATGCAAATTAGTATCAGCAAAGAAAGCTAAGAGATGTGATATGCAGCTGAAACTAATGAAGGGCCATCAAGGCTAAGAGTAAAGCATACCGGAAGCTCTCCAACACTGAGAAGGCTGTGATAGAGAAGAATTTCCCTGCTGATCTCCTTGATGTCATCTTTGGATATTTCTACCTTTTCAGCTTCTGCTATCTCGTAGATAGCTTCATCCCTTGTGGTCACGAGATACCGGCAATCATTATCATATAGTCTCGTGAAGCGATCAACAATGTCTTGCTCCCAAACATCATCAAGTAGGATCAGCATGCTCCTTCCGACCAATGCTGTCTGGAGCAAGCAACAGACATCATCAAGATCTTTTCCATCCTCCTCCTTAACAGTCATGGAGCCGATCTGCACAAGGAACGTGCAGATCTTCCTAGCAAGGCGCTTATGGTATTCGCTTCTGCTCCCATTACACGCTGCCCTGCTGCACCACCGCCCAAAACCAATCTCAATCGCACCATTCACAAAATAAAAAGGTGGATCAGAAGCAATCTGCCGTGCAAGGCATGACTTCCCAATACCAGAGAGACCGACTATGAGGACGACTCGATGAGCCCCATCCCTCTCCAACAGCTCCCTGACATAGCTGCACTTCTTCGACACTGGGTATCCATGCTCCGACTTAACCCTCACCAGCGCCGGCGTGCTCCTGGCGGTCGACGCTATGACCTTGCCGACGCTCTGGGTCAGCTCCTGCAGCTCCAGCCACTGGTTGAGGTCGTCCCTGATCAGCCTGACGTACCTCATGAGCGGGTCACCCGTCACGGAGCTCCGCACCAGCCTGGCGAAGCCCTTCCCTTTGCCCTTGCCGCCGCTCAGGATCTTCTTGGCCTTGGCGACGTTCCCGCGCAGCTGGTCCATGAGCCTGCCCAGGCTCTGGAACTGGCGGTCCAGCTGCGGGCCGTGCAGCTTGTGCGCGTGCCGCTGCCTCGACTGCTCCGTCAGCGCGTCGAGGTCGGACACGAAGTCCTCCAGCACCTGCAGCCTCCTCGGAGCCTCCGCGAGGTCGGACGCCGCCTGCTCCAGTGCCCCGACCGCGGACACCATCGCCGAGACCAGCTGTGTCGCCGAGGCGAGCACCTGCACCACGTCCATGCTTCGAGAACCCGCTTCAGATCACGGCCGCAAAAGCAGCGCTCCCTTGCAGGAAGACTCAGCGCAGGCTGCAGCAATTCCACAAACACATCGCGTGCATCCTCATGGCCACCGCCGCAAACACGGGCAGCGCAATTTCTCGATCCATCAATTCAGACACGAGCAAGCAAGCAGCCGATCGCTCACCCCCACAAGCACCAATCTGAATCCCAATCCCCGCTCGCATCAGTACCACTAGCAGTCCACCCGCAGCTACCAACCGAGACCTCCTCGGCCGGCCTGAGCGGATCGATTTGACCGTCAGTCAGAGAGTTGGTACGGGTACCTGTGACTCTGAAGGAACCCAGGAGCGACAAGAGAATTCGCAAAGTTAGTGGGCCATGGCGGGGCCGGAATGCATCACCGGTGATGTCGTGGCGAATCGAGGAAGCTTCAGCGAAGGAGGCTGGGGCTCGCCATGACCAGTGCCCTGCACGCCCCCCTTTGGCGAGACGGTCAACACGACGACGAGTGACAAAGGAGGCGTCCGGTGTGCCGTCTCCACCCGGCTGACTGATTGATAGTCGCCTGCCGGCCTGCGCCCAGCGACGAAAAATCCAACGCATCCACTGGCTACGGACGGACGCCACGACGGGCTCCACGCGTACTGGGCCGGCGTTGCGGAAGGGGTTCTTTTACGGCCCACCAAAGCAGGTTGACCCACGCGGGGGCCGCTAGGCCTGCTTCTGTTCGGCTGGCATGCTTCCGGTAACAGCACCCAAGCCCAATATCGTACGGCAACAACGGGCAACCCAGCAAAATAAACAACCGTTTCTAAAAAAAAAAAACTGCACAAGTGCTTGTAGATAGTATTGTTTTTGTTCCACCTGAGTAGGCATTTGTTCCGTGAGTTTATGCACTTATTTATGTCATTTATGTCCACTGCAGAAATTTTGGTCTACAGATAATAGTTCCGGTTGAACAATGCTTATCAATCAAGCCAGGTGTACAAACCTTTATTCCACGAGTTAGGGCATGTTCGCTTGAACTTATCAGCCGGCTTGTCAGCTAGAATCTACAGTATTTTTCTCTCACAATAAATCAGTCAAGACCGGTTTATCAGTCAGCTTTAATACCAGCCACACAGGCCCTTACATGATTGGCTCCATTTGTATAAACTTTTGTTCCTCCTGCAAAACTATTGTTCCACTGAAGAATTTTTGTCCACAAGAGCAAGGAGATTTGACGTTCATGTACATGCATAAAGATTTGCACTAGGTTTTTTAATTGTTGTAATCTTTAACGCCAAAAAATTGTACGCTTAGTTTTAATCCTATCAACTAACCTGAATATTTTTAGTGAGGTATCAAAAAGCTCACTCTTTCCACTAATCATAGTTAGATTCTCCTGTAAGGATGCTCTCACGAGGGCCAACCTCCTAGACGGGTAACTCCATGGATACATGGGCCTTCTTCCCCACTGGTCTACCAAGCCTCTCCTAGGCCGCTCCCCGACGTCTCCACTATGACAGTTTTGGCCAAAATGCCGAGAGTATCTCGTCTCTTGTACAACTCTAACGGCAGAGGATCTCACAAGACTTACTTACAAGCTCTGAGTGCACAACTCTTGTGCGCAGCTTGCGCAATATATAGGCAACAAGGTGATGAGACCTGAGCCATGAGATTCTTGGTTTGGACTTTGGACACGCACTACGTGAAAAGCAGTTTGTAGCAACGGGGTTTTTTTAGGGACGGCTGGCATTGGAGTCGCCTCTACAGTGGTGTGCTCGGGCTCCAGCACAGCGCCAGCTCTACAAATAGCACAGTAGGGGCGGCTGGTAATACGAGCCGCCCCTACAAATGCGTCGAGCTGACCGACGACTCGAGTCCGCGTCCGTCTCGAGCCCCCAGTCACCCACCCGCGCCCCCCTCTACCCCCAAATCACTCTCGCACCTCCTCCCTCTATATCTCCTCGTCTTCCCCATCTCTCTCGCCGGCGCCGCCGGCCTGCTAGCCTGCCGTCGGCGCCTCCTCCGCCTAGTCCGCATCTCTTTTTGGTCTCCCCCGCCACCCTCTCGCCATCGCCCCTCCACCTCCTCCACTTCACCCTGGAATGCGCCTTTACTCTCGCCAAAACCCTAAACCCTAGCGCCTGTGCCCGCGTCCTAGGAGCCGTAAATGGTAGTGGCGGCGGCCAAAGACAAGGAGATGGGAACATGGCGGGGCGGCGCTTCAGGCGCTCACAGTGGCGGTGGCCGAAGACGAGGAGATGGGCGGCGCCTCCTCCACATCCCTCCACCCAGATCTGACTGGCGCCTCTCCCTCCCTCGTCCCCTTCTTGTCTTCTGACCACGGGCAGCGGGCGAGGCTGAGGTCACCGATGGTTTTGATGGCCGGCGGCGAGGGCAAGTCCAGGAAACGACGTACTTCTCCCTCAGGTACCCAGGGATTCCATTCGTACCCCCTTTCATTTTAGTTGATGCTATCATATTCATTCTTTTGTGATTTCTCATTCTAGAAGTTATTGCATAATTACTGCACCTAAAACAACATTCGACTATGTCAACAGTTCAGTTCCTGAGAAAGAAGCCTGCATGGTTGTTTCAGATTACATATTGGAATCGACTGTAGTGCTAAATAGAGGCCAGAAATTGTTTTAAAGTACAAAAACTAATTTGCTTTTTTGTTAAATCACCAGATTATCCTTTTCATATTTTTTCAGCAGATCTTCGTAGAGTATTTATGCTAGTAAGTTCAGATGGAATAATATGCAGTTCATCATCAAAGCGAGTTGCTCTGAAGGTCTGTATGTGCTTGCTCTGTCTGAATAAATCAATGCTAGCTTTGAGGCTAGTATGGTCGTGTGGTATAGTATTTCTTATATTGTCCCTGAACTCAATATCTATCTGGGTAAGTCCCACCACAATCAGAGTAGGAAGCAGTAGTAAAGTATATGCATGCATTGCTGAATCTGAATGCTTGATTATCATATATGGGATTTGTGTACTAAAGGAAGTTACTGGGATTTGTACCTGACTGTAGGGATTTTGCTATGTGTGACTGTGGCTGCTATCATCTACATAGTACAAGTAACTCATCTTCACGGATAGTTTGATACCCTTTTGACTTGATAGTTTTAGTTTCTGTATGTTTCTGAGTGCATTCATTCCTTGTGACTGGCTGCTGTCATTTCCTTATCTTTGAGGGACCTTGCTCTATACGACACATGTGTTGCTTTTCTACCAATTTAATATATATAATTTGAGTCCTATTCTGAAAAAAAGTGTGAACTCAAGTTCCATTCTGCTGGCTGCAGGGGCTAAGCATATTTACAAGTTGTCATCTAACTTATTCCCCTCTCTCTGACGGATCTGCATGTGTCTTGGACAGGTTCTCTCATTGTGCATTACACTTTTACTTAGTAAATCAGTTTCTTCTATTGATGCATACCTTCAGCATTTGTTGATCTTGTCATTCCCGTAAGGATATAACTTGGTATGTTTGATGATTTTGATCTCTAGGTACCGTTGATCTTTATTTTGGACACTAAAACAGCTGAACTAACTCAGGTAAGCAAAGCACAGGGTTGTGTAAACAAAGTCATATGCTACTGCTGTCAAAGATGATAGTTCCAAATATCATTATTGTGTGTGAACTGATCTTCCATTTTCATCCCTATTGCCCAACCACTATTTGCTCCAAAAGCACTTAATGCTTACTTGTTTTTTCGATATCTTTTGTACTGAAGTACCTCTTATTTTGCAGTTAGTCCAGAGGCAGTCGCAATGAGTACCTTAAACTGAAAACAAGGGTGGATAATTTATAGATGACTCAGAGGCAAGTTGAGTCTACTCTTGAATTCTATCTTCATGAATTTACAGAGTTTTCAGAATTCTCATAAGTCATGACCCTCTGAATTAGCACCATAGTCTGAATTGCATAGGCATGAATGACTTAGTATGTTATATCTTTTCAATGCTGAACAAAGAAATTTCTCATTTTGTAGATACAACATATGCTTGATCAGCTCATTGATCTTCAGAGGAGGGTATGCTCTTAACATGATAAAATTTACGAAGATTTATATCTGTAGATATTTTTTTGGATAATTTCTGCTTAGATATAGGTACTGTTTGAACTACTTAATGATATCGCTAAACCATGTCCAGGAGCAAATGCTTTGTGAAGCAAATAAGTGCCTTAGAAGAAAGGTATGCATGCGCCTTACCATGTCCCTTAAATGCTGCAAACATAATTTACCTGGTCTTATTTAGATACTCGGGGAAGCATCTTATTATTATGTTTTTATGTCATGTTTCGGGTTAAAAATGGTGTATATACGTCAATGAACAATTCAGCTCTTTTGGTTGGCAGATCTGTTTAATTTATTAGCACCATAGTCTGTGTATGTATATGCTTGCAAATACATGTGTAGTCGACACGTTAAATTGAGTTTCCATTTGCTGTACCAGCTTTTACTTTATAGTACTTATACATGGTGTTTGTTTTAATATATCTGTGAACGACTTTTTGTAGCTCAGATTGTTTTGCATCTTTGAATAAGTTTTGCATATGGAATACCGTAGTTCAACTGTGAAATATATATTGTGCATATTGTTCATTTGACTGCTATTACAATATATATATGTGATAGCAGTACTTATATTTTTATAGGTGTGCATGAGCTGTTTAGTGTGCATGAGTCCAGTTACTTCATATCGATTCTCAAGACGTATACATATCGATAATCTTCATTAGCTTATATGTTTGTATACATATTTGTAACGTTTACTTAGGTAGAAATCCTCAGCACCAACATCTTGTGCTCTTATGCTTATATATATGTGTGTTCTGGTCGAATTTGAATTTTTTTATTGAAAAATATACTGTAGGGGCGGTTCTAGACTGAATCGCTCCTACAAACAGATATTATAGGGGCGGCTGGTATTACAGCCACTCCTACAAATTGATTTGTAGGGGCGGCTGATAACACCCGCCGCCTCTACAAATCGATTTGTAAGGACGGTCTGAGAATCGCCTCTATAAATACATGATTTATAAAGACGGTATGGTAGAAACGGCTAGTCAAGCTGTCTCTATAAAATCTCACCAGTCACCCCTATAAATAATATGTGTAGCAGCGACGGATGCTAGAAGAAGCTCCTTCTCCAGAGTCTGACGATTGAAGATGTTCAGGGTATCAACACACACACACACACACACACATATATATATATATATATATATATATATATATATATATATATATATATATATATGCTGGTTAGTATTCAAGGTACTAAGTGTTTGGTTCGAGCTACTAAACTTTAGTAGCTATTAAACGATTTAGTCACTTTTACTAACTCCAGAGTTACTAGAGAGGACTAAAATCCTTTTAATAATTTTTAATCATATCATTTGCTTAAAAAGTTACTAAAATAACTAAAAGCTACTAAATTTAATAGCTACTGGCCGAACCAAATATCATTCAGTACCCGAGCTCATTCCGTCACCCACGCGCAGGAACGAAGCATCGCTCACGATCGGATGCCCAGCCCGCCCACCTGCAGTCGTTTTCTATTTTCTCTCTTTTTTTCATTCAGATTTTTTTGACCCGAAGCGACCGTTTATTTTCTTTTTTTTTTCTTTCGGATATGTTTTTTTGACCCGAAGCAGTTGTATTGTTTGACCGGGTTTTTTTTTACTCACGTCGCACGTGTGGTTGCAATAATTGAGAACTTTTTTATGGTTTCAATAATTAAGGGCGCGTTTAGATGCAAAAAAAATTTAGGTTTTGGATACTGTAGCAGTTTCGTTTGTATTTGACAATTAGTGTTTAATTATGGACTAATTAGGTTCGAAAGTTTCGTCAAGCGATTTCTCACCCAACTGTACAATTAGTTTTTTTTTCATCTACATTTAGTACTTCATACATGTGCCACAAGATTTGATGTGATAGGTAAAAAAATTTAGGAACTAAAGAGGCCCTAAGTTTTCGTCCTTGCTTTGATGGTTCCCAACTCCCAATAAATGGTCACGTAACTTTGTACTAGTATTTAATTGTTGTTGGTTCGGTAAGAATCAAAACCGGCCTGTTTACTAATACATCAAAAAATATTGTTTCACAAGATCATATGGAACTTTTTTTTAATTAGATCCAAACGACCAAAATGATAAATACTATTTTAATTAGATCTTTTTTAACCACTAGACATGCACATACGTCACGTATGTTTATTAAAGCCATATTACAATGTCAAAATCTTATTCTTTCTACAAATCAATTCATATATATGACAAACATACCGCATTTGCACACGTTAGAGGAGGCTTTTTTTTCTCGGAGGAATGAGTGAGCAGCAGTATTTACTTGCAGAACATTTTGCAAAAAAAAAAAGCCCGCGCAAAGCATATACAGAGTCTAATGATCGCCCAATGTCAGAGTCTAATGATCGCCCAATGTTGTGCAACGTAACAATCAAATGTTAACCATCTATACAATTATAGCTAATAGACAGAACACCACTGTCCATGCCAGGTTCTTGTCGTGAGCCTGTGCCTCAACCCTCAGGTCTTGTGCAGCGCACACATTCTTTGCAATTATTTTTGCCTTGCTTATCTTATCACCATTTTGCTTGATCACCTCCTTTGCTAGATAGCTTCAATGTAGAGCTTAACGGCCAATATGCAAAAAAAAAATGTTGTACAGTGAGCCCTTCAGTTATCAAAATAGGATTGTACATAGACCCTTTAATTATCACCATGCAGAATGTTTCATATCAACGGAAGGATATGTCCCTGAATATGACTAAAGTCAGCGCAACCAAGAATTTCAATTAATTCAAGCACTCACAATATTTTGGTTACTAGACCTACATCAATATGATCAAGGCACCAAAAGGAAAATATTAGATTTATGCTATAACAAAATAATCGTATTGGCCCTTTCCTGCCCACATTCATTAGTGCAAAGCTACTGGATATTCTCCCAAGTCTCAACATAAGAAAAACACTCCCAAGTCCCAACATGGTAAAAAAAACACGATCTCATTCATTGCCTAAACATGAGACATTGCATGACAAATACATATAGATCAAAATTTGGAAAATTTATTACTAAATACTAATTAGAAATTATGATGAAAGCATATATATATTAAATTAGGAAAATTTATTGCTAAATACAAATATGTGCTTGTGTAGGAGCCCAGAGACTGAAGAGAAACATACAGGATAAAAAATATTATTATTAGGAATGATTTATAGCTTTGTTGAGAGTAATGCATGAATATGTTGTCATTACTAGGTTGTGATTCACTTATCACATTGTTAGTTGAGGATGTTGTAAGTCAGATACTTATTACATTATACGCAGACGAGGATATGTACCGGCAACTAAGCCTGTGGACTTCTACTTACAGGATAAAGGTTTTACATTACTTACCTTTGGGGCAAATCTTGATTACCAGGAAAAGATTTAGATGACTACACACTTGCTAAAGTTCTGAAATTTGGTGTTGCTCTAGGAACATTATTATCTCAAGAACAGGTAAAGTTGCACATATTTAGCAATGGCAGGGTTTTATTTAGGTTCTGATACTCTGACAAAAGGGTATTGCAACAACATATACAATGATGCATGCAAAAGTTCAAATGGAAGGCCGGAGATCACATGATAATGTAGTAAAACGGCACAATACTTTTTGTCCTACTAACTAGAAATAGCAACATAATGGTCAGTTCCTGTAACACCCAAAAATTTCAGTCTTCTGAAATAAGAAAATTTTGATTTAATTATGCAATTATATGTGCATTTTCAAATTTAGGAAATAATATTTTTATGAAATTAAAAGTAAATATAAGGATAGAAACATGTTGATGCATTCATGCTGCTGCACATTTGTTTTTGTAACGATTAGCTTTGACTAAAGTTTGAATTGAAGTCAAATTCAAATTGAAAATGAGTTTGAAAAATTTATTTGGAAAAAGAATTTTCTTTTTCTCTCCCCTCACTTCCTCACTTTCGGCCCGATTGACCTTTTCCTTCCCCGCGGCCCACCCGCCAGCCCAGCCGTGCGCGCCTTCTTTCCCCTCCTCCTGTATTTCTCTTGGGCCGGCCCAACCCGCGCCCGCTCTCTCCCGCACACTCGCAACCGCCGCTCCCTTGGCCCAGCACCGCACGGCAACGGCCCGCGCACCTCCTTCGATCTCAGCCACTGATAGTTCGGGCCCACCTGTCGACGCCGTCCCCCTCCTCCCGCAACCGCACCGCGCGCGTCCGCCGCAACTGCCGCCGCTCCGCGCCCACGTCGCGCGTCGTGGGAGCCCCCCCCCCCGCGTCCGGCCTCTACAAAAGCGAGCCATGACCCCGCCACCCTCCCTGCTGTTCGTCTCCGCTCCAATTCCGCGCTCGCCTGTGCACGAGGAAGCCATAACTGCCGTGCCGGGATCCACCATCCGCCTCCGCGTGGTCCGCCGTCTCCGAGCTGCCATCGACATCGGTTTTCCCCGCTGTGAGCTTCACCGTGCTCCCCTCTCTCTCCCCGTGCTGTTACTTGCTTGTTTCGTGGCCCGTAGACCCCGTTTCGCATGCGCCCGAGAGCTTCATGCCGCCGGCCATGGTGACCGCCGCCTCAGCCGCGTCCTCCGGCCGCCGTATCGGCCAGGCCGAGGTCCCCTGCTCCCCCTCTTTCTCCCAGTGCTCTCCGTTCATCGAACCATGGGCCATAGCCCCGAACCGAACACTCCGGTGAGCTCCACGCCGCCGGTCATGGAGCGCCACCACCGGAGTTACTGTTCTGGCCGGCCAACTTTCCCCCAAGCCACCACAGCCGTCCATCTCTAGATCTGCGGCCATGATTAGAAGGTACCCCTTTGCGGGTGATTTTGCTTAAGAGTCCCTCGAATTCGGATAAATAAAACCCGCCGTCCCTAGCACAATTTCCAGAGTACGCTTTCTTATTTTGAAAACGTAAAGTATACTGTTTTAGTCCAAAATATGTTTTCAGTATTTATAGAAATGCCACTAGATTTGTTTTGCTCATAAAAACTTCGTTTTAGCTCCGAATTGACCCGTTCAAATTGCGTTAGTTTCGTAATTTCATAATCTACGTGTTAGTACCACTGTTAATCATGTTTGCAACTTTTAAATTTCATGGTTAGATTTAATTAAATAAATTGCTATAGGAAATCTCATTTAAATCATAACTTTCGCGTATTAGCTCCATTTTTCGTGAACTTCGCGTTGTCGTGATCGTAGCGAGACGTAGATTCTTTTCATAAACATTTTAATTGTTTTCTATACTACTAGTGTACTGTTCTAACTATAGTATTGTTTGCTTTGCATGAATGCTCCTGGAATGTTGTATGTTGCTTGTTGGTCGTGTTCAGACGTTGAGGAGAACGTTGGTGACCAAGAGTACTTTGACGACCAGGATCAGCAGGAGTTTGCTAACCAAAGCAAGTATAGCATGGGCCTACCTTGATGTCCTATTCACTTTAATCATTCACTCATGTGCATGTGTCTAAATTTGATAACCATAAGGACATCCTAGTTATTGGATGACATGTTTCCTTGACTCCTATGGGTTAATTGCATATGGATAGATTGCTAGTGCACTAACTGAACATGGTCTATACAATGGTTAATGGTTCTATGGAACTAAAAGTAAAACATGATTTATAACAACTGATCCATAGGGCGAAGGTGCAAATGACTTTTGATCATGTTGCTCCCGGCCCTCCATAAGGACTTATATGTCGGCAAAAGCTAGGACTGACAGTGCAACCATGAGAGTCATATGGCTCTGACTTTAGCTCAGTAATAAGACCTTTTCTAGCTTGTTAGAGGTTACCTTTATGGCATAAAAGGGACTTGCCACATTGGGTATAGGACTGCCTCTGATCCTATGTGTATAGCCACGATGAATATATGCTATAGGAAAGGGGATTCCTACATCTGCCTGCCGAGGAAACCTAGCGGCCCTAACTTGTTAGAGAAACCTATAAAATGGCTTCATAGTGTACCCTACCCGCTCACCTTGGCAGTGATATGGGAGTAATTAACCCGGGCATAAGGGAATCACGACTCGCGGTGAATGTGCACCACCTCTGCAGAGGGTTACAAACTGTTATAATAGTCGTGCTCACGGCCACGAGTGGCCTGGAAAACTCACAGAATAATTTGTTACTCATTGTGGTTCATTTATGATGGTATACGATGTTAATATGATGCAAATGATTATGATATCTGATTATGTGGGTATAAATGGGAGCTTAAGCATAACTTGATAATACTTGATAATAAAATCTTAACTTACTAAAAGTGCTAACTGCAGTAAACCTGTGTCATCCTTTTTGAGCTTCATAACCCCATGTTATCTTGTTAAGTACGGGAAGTACTTACGCTTGTTTACTTTCTATATTTGGATAAAAATCCTGGATGGGTAACAGATGACAATGGGTATGAGGAGTTTCCTGAGGATTATTAGGCTTATGGTCAACCAGTTGACCTTCCCTGTGATGGAGTTCCATGAGAGAGTTTACATTTAATCTTCCGCTGTGTTATGTAAGACTATGTGATATTATTAATCGTGATGTGAGATACACCATGATGATATTTTTTATATATTTGTCGACTTATGTGTGTGACTGATCCCTGGGCACACATGAGCTTTATGCATTCAATTTTATCCTTAAAATTAGGTGTGACAAATTGGTATCAGAGCCGTGTTGACTGTAGGACGCAAGTCTAGTTAGAAATGGTCGTTTTAGCATCTTTGCTCCTCTGGTTTCATGCTTACTGTCTATTTCTTGTTATTTTATTAAAACATTTATGCTTTTCATACCTTAATCTATTATATAAAATTGTTGATTCTAATTCTATCTCACTTTAAATCTATAGATGTCTCATAACCTGAAGACCGCCCGCCTCAGCACTGCAGGCTACCGCGCCATGTTCACCCCCTGTGCTCCACAGGCAGAGAAGGAGATTGTGATCATCTTCGATGATGAGGAGATGGCTACCTCGACACCTGCACCTACTCCTACTCCAGCTGTTGCGCCTGCCTATCCTACTATAGCTACCCCTGAGGAGTCATCAACTACTTCACCTACACCTATGCCATCCTCAGCTGTCCCTGTGGTGGATGAGGAGATAGGCTAGAAGTGCAAGTACTACTTCAAGCCAGCCCCGGAGATGGTCTACTATCATACTCTCCTTACTCATGTGCTGGATGACTACTACCCCGATCTGCATGCCTCCATCAGCTATCATTGTGCAGAGTACCAGCATCCATTGGAGGCAACCTTTTGGAAGGTAGAGCTGGTTGTCACTACTTGGAATTGAAAGGATCAAGATGCCCAAGAGGGGGGGGTGAATTAGGCTAATTCTAAATTTCTTTGCAATAATCAAATCCTACGGATAGCCCAATTAACCCCTTGTGCCTAGAAAAGTATTTCTATCAAACTAACACACAAAAGACTTGCTACCTATGTTCCAAACTTACTCTAGCATGGCAATTCTATGAATGTAAAGACAAGTATTGAATTGCTCAAAGTAAATACTTAAAGTAAATGCTCAAAGTAAATGGAGAGAGGAACGCGGCGATGTTTTGCCGAGGTATCGGAGAGTCGCCACTCCCCACTAGTCCTCGTTGGAGCACCCGCGCAAGGGTGTAGCTACCCCTTGATCCGCGCAAGGATCAAGTGCTCTCTATGGGTTAATTCTTCGACACTCCGTCGTGGCGAATCACCCAAAGCCACTCACAACTTGAGTTAGGTCACCCACAAGCTCTGCCGGGTGAACACCAAGCTCCCAATCACCACCAAGCCATCTAGGTGATGGTGATCACCAAGAGTAACAAGCACGAACTCTCACTTGACCACGCGAAGCCTAATGAGAAGATGGATGCACACTTGTCTACTCTTGATTCACTAATGAGGTTTCACTCTTGGATTCTCAAATCACAAACACCTCACTAGGACCTTGCTCTTCTTGGCACTCACAAACGTGTTTCTCAGCTGTTGGAATGAGCAAAAGTAACTCCACACATGAGTGGAGCTCCTATTTATAAGGCAGCCTAAAAAAACGAACCGTTATGAGCTTCTGCGGGGTGACCGGACGCTCCGGTCGTGTTGACCGGACACTCCGGTCAGTTCAACCCGTGAACCAGTAAAAATGTATTGACCGGACGCTAGAAGGGTCCGGTCAGCACTGACCGGACGCGTCCGATCGCATAAAACCCTTACTAGAACCTTACTGGACTTGACCGGACGCTGAACCCTCAGGGTCCGGTTAGTACTGACTGAACGCATTCGGTCACAGATTCCCTTCTCTAGAACCTTACTAGAGTCGACCTGACGCTGCCTTTCAGCGTCCGGTCACTTGACCTTTCCAGCGTCCAATCACACCGAACGCAGACAGCTGATCAAATAAACTGACCGGACCCTGTGGCCAGCGTTCGATCGCACCGAGGCCAGCGTCTGGTCAGCATTTGACCCTCCATTCACTTCCAACTCTCGATCATATGTGAATGAAGTTTGCTCTAAAGGATCTTAGGCATTCATAGGAGCTACCTAGAGCTAGTTTTAACAAGTGTGCACCACACCTAACTCACTAGACTTAACTAGGTCAAGCTACCCATCCATACCCCCCTTAATAGTACGGCCAAAGGAAAAACAAAGTCCTAAACTACTCTAAGTGTCTCTCCAACTCCAATCGACACTTAGAACTAGTCACCCTTAACCTTGTCGTCCATCCTTTGAAGACCGAAACGATTTCCATCGTAGGGGCATGACAACTTTGATTGCCCGATCGATCTCCATTACCATGACCTAACTTAATTGCATCTGCAAAACACACGTTAGTCATAGTAATCTTGTATTGTTATTAATCACTGAAACCCAACTAGGAGCCTAGATGCTTTCAATCTCCCCATTTTTGGTGATTGATGACAATACCACCTCGAGTATGTGAAAGAGTGAGGTTTTTAACGGGCTTGGTTCATATAAGCTTTTGTCAATAAGAACAAAAGTGTTAGTCAAGCTTATATAATCCAAGCCAACACAATGTACTCAAAGGATATGAATTAAGCATGAGTAGGAGTAACAAAGCTCATTTGCATCGGAGTAAAAATGCGGAAGCAAAGGCAAATGAGCATAACATAAGTGATATGACATATAAATAATGTAAAGTAGCAAGCACACATGTCATATATCACAATCACATAGGTAGCACTATCACATAGATATAATAATATGTATGAAAGTAATCACACGAATGCATAAATAAGTGTATCTCACAAATAAAACTCCAAATGTATATAATAAGCTAATACTAGACAACTAGCTCCCCCTAAAACTCGCTCCCCCTGAGTCTACATACTCGAACCCTCTCTCCCTTTGGCGTCAAACACCAAAACCTAAGGGTCGGTCGGCGGGGCTGCAGCGGATGAGTCGGGCACTAAAGTACGTGGGGCAAGCTGGAACTAGGCTCCATCATCATCTGACCCTGAGCTCTGCACTAACTGACCCTTTGTGGTAGGAAGTGTCGCTGAAGCGGTCTAGGTCTGAGCTAGGATAGGTGCTGCCTGTGAAGCTACTGGTACATCTGTAGGATCTGATGATGCGACTGAGCTAGGAAGCCTCTGAGTAGTCACTGTGACTGGGACTGCTGTAGAAGGACCAGTGGCATGCATATGAGGTGGTGTAGGCATGCCGGTCAACTCACTAAAAGATGCTCCAAGACTCCTAGAGACTAACGTGTCAGGCACAAAAAGCGAGGGTGACTGCTCTGGTGAGAAGCCCGTGTGATATGGAGTGAATTGCAGGGCAACCACCGGTGAGGACAACCACTAGGACACCTGAACTGTAGGTGAAGCAAACTGAGCTGGAGGCTATCCCTGACTCTGAAGCCCACTAGGCTGTATAGCTGGAGTCGTCGAAGTGGTGGTAGGCTAAGCAGCTAGGGCGAAGGCTATGGCGGTGGGGCCCCAAGTGCTGTCACTACATGCTACATAAAACCCATAAGCTACTACTGCATGAGTATCTACTAGTGATGCATCTGCTGCTGCTGCTGCTGCTAGAGAAGCTGCTGCTGCCTCTAGAACTCATCCTGATGAGCCTAGAACTGTGTGAAGTTGGCAGCGGTCTCCTGTGCCTGTCGTGCCTGATCCTGCTGCATCCGCTCAAGAATGGCAATCAATGCGGGGTCCGTCTACGGTGCTAGTGGAGCTAAGCTAGAACTGTCGGCCTCTGCATCATGTCTGCGTGGAGGCATCTAAGGAATCGGCAGATAGTCATCATCCGAGCTATCACTGGACTCGGTCATCCCCTGCTGTGCCTCAAGCTGCTCCTCCTCTATGGTGGCAATGCCTCTGATGATCTTGTCCTGCTAAGCTGCTGACTCTGGAATATCTAGACGACAACTGGGATGGGCTGGTGCCTATGGAGTGCTGTGCCTGATCCTCTGTGCCATGTTATATGTGGGAAACTCTGTGGTGGTAGCCCTATACTCTACAACCAACTCAGGGGGTCCTGACGTGCACACACTGTAGCATCAAGAATGTGACCCAATGTGCATAAGGAAGCTGTCGACGACCCTTGAAGCCCTCAGCAATAGTATCCTCCATCTCTGATAGAAGGAGGTCCCAAATGTCGAACACGGTCTGCTGCATCAGGGCATTAAGGAGCCAGAGCTGTAGGCGAGTCAGACCCTCTCTGTAACCCAACCTGGGAAGTAGTGTCCTCCTGATGATCGCCTCTAGCACACGAGCTGTAGGAGTCAGGTCACTGGGGTTCCTGCTCAACCCCTCACCAAAGGGCTCCTTGAAATAATGTCGCACCAGATCTATAGGTGGCACCAACCCTCCATGAGGATGCCTAGGAGACTCCTGCTATCCATAGCATACCTCATGCAGCTTGATAGGCTGATCCTATAGCCGCAGTGTCTCCCGGGCTCTGAAGCTCATCACCCTGTAATCTCTGCCGTTGAATGCAAAATGAATGAAGTTGTGATGCGGATCAATGTAGAGTGAAGCATAGAACTACCGGACCCAAGATGGTACATATACTCCTATCCGGCCAATCAGATCTGCAAGCCCCAGCAAATATGACAAGTAGGGGTGGATGTGCTCTCCGGCTGCTGCCACAATAGACTCCAAACTGCAGACCCTCTGAGATCTGAACACTGCCCCACTGTTGATATAGGCATTATAGAAATCCTCCTGGAGCGGTGTGTAGAACCCCTCGACTGCTCTCTCATCCCTCCTTGGAGGGAACCACACATCGAACTCAACAAATCTCAACTGGCGAACCTGTCTGGCTGTGGCGGCCCTCAAGTCAAGGTGTACCACTAGAGGCAGACCCTATGGTCTGGGCGGTGGGCATGAACCCCTACGCTGTGTAGCTGGCCTTGGTGGTACTGTGGCACTGGTCCAACCAGAGCGGCATAGCTAGGGTGCCAGCACGGTCTCCTTGGCTTGCTGACCCTCCTGAGTCTCTTGAGTTGGCTGAGGCTCTGCTGGTGGGGGCTGCTGCTGTGCCTCCTGCTAGGACTCCCCCTGAGGTCGAGCCTCCTTAAGAGCCAGCCGATGTCCTACCATCATGACAGTCCTAGGTGGACCACCATGAAGACGCTCAGCCTCCTCAACTGCTGCCCTCTGTGCTGGTGTGAGCTGTGGATCTGCTATGACAACACCACTACGAGCACCTCCTCTCTCGACACGCTCTACGGCCTTTGCAACAGCTGCTGCTCTCGCTGTCTCTGCGTCTGGGTACTTTTGCTTCTTGGATGTCACCTACTTTGTTGACTTGCCTTTTGATCCTGCAGGCTGGCGAGGTGGGGGCCTCCGATCATCATCACCTGGGCCACCACCAACGTTCTTGGTGTGAGCCATCTGAACTGACAAGAGGGTGAACTACCACTGATGAAGATCAACAGACAAACTGACACTCTTGAGGCTTGGCCTCGATCCTTACTCATGAGCTTGGCTCTAAGTTGACTGCCAACTGCCACAAGAACCACAACGGAACCGACTCGCTGCATGATAGAATAGATGGATATATGAATAAATACAATATATCTAATAGATGCAAAAACCTAGGAAGCAAGCAATGTAGGTACGAAATTAAGACGACGGGCAAGCTACCTGACAAATCGGCGATCTAGGAAAAGAGAAGACGTCGCGCGGGGGAACCTCAGAACCGGCTAGGGTTAGGTCGAAAGCCCTGAATGCGATTGGGAATCAATACAATGCAGTTGATCTAGATTCACAGGCAAATCAAATTTGGAGCAATGATCTGGCCTTACCAAGGAGGAAACAGAGCTAGAGCGCTTGCTTGAGCAGCAGGAAGACTAGAGGCGCTGGATCCATGGGCTTGACATCGGCGTGGCTGACTCGCGAGAGGCACATGGCAAGGCTCGGCAGTGGGCTGCGGTGGCGTGGAGGCGAGCGAGGCAGGGGAGGCGTTATGGCGTGCGAGGCGGGCGCAAGATGCTTGGCTGTGGGCTTGGCTATGGTGGCACGGCGAGCTAGACGGTGGCGTTGGCGAGCTGCGGCGACGCGGGAGTCGGGCATGGAGCTATGGTGGCGCGGTTAGGTTAAAAAGAAATACCCGATGGCGCAGTTATATGAGGGTCCCAAACGCGACAGAGAAGGAAACGGAAGAGGAGTCCCGATGTCACACGAAATCCACTGACCGGATGCTCCGGTGGTAGCGACCGGACGCTACCACCCAGCATCCGGTCGATTCCAAAGAGGTCCAATTCCTCTGGAATCAGGACCGGACGCGTCTGGTGCTCCATGACCGGACGCAGGTAGGGTCCAGTCAGTACAGCTTGTTCAACCTTCGATCGACCGGACGCTGGATCCCCTTCTGACCGGACGCACAAACACAGCGTCTGGTCACTCCTTCAGCAGTAGTTCACCTCCTGTGAACTGACCAGATGCTGGACAGCAGTGTCCGGTGCAGCGTCCGGTGCACCTTTTCTAGCAAATCTTCAAAGTTCCTCCACGCTGCCTATTCCCAATCAAGTCCCAACTTGAATAAGATCCAAATAAACACCAATTGGGACTGATGTGAGTGACCTCTCTCAAACCCTCATATTTTTCAAAATATTTTGCCTTAGGCTATAATTCTTTTTAAGAAAATAGGCAACAAGAGGGCAAATGGAACAAAACGACAAAACAACATTCATGCATATGCAATACTTGTAAGTAAATCTAGTTGCTTGTCAAGTTTGATCCAAGGTTAAGCTTCTTCACACGCTTTTCGGCGGTTATCTTAACCATGTTAGACAAGCCCTATATGCATTGCCACAAATTAAACATGTTGTATATTACAATGAATGCAAGGGACAACACAAGCTCAATTTTTTGTGAAGTTGCAAAAGTCAAGTACATTGAGCTCATTCCGCAATCTACAAAATGTAGCCTCATCTAGTGGTTTAGTGAAGATATCCGCTAATTGATCTTCGGTTCTTACACCTTCTAGTGATATATCATTTTTAGCAACATGATCTCTTAGAAAGTGATGGCGGATATCTATGTGCTTGGTGCGAGAGTGTTGAACCGGATTATTTGCAAGTTTTACCGCACTTTCATTGTCGCACAAAAGAGGTACCTTTTCTAGAACTACTCCATAGTCTAGCAAAGTTTGTTTCATGTATAATATTTGTGCACAACAAGCACCCACGGCAATGTATTCCGCTTCAGCGGTGGACAAAGCCACACTATTTTGTTTCTTGGAGGACCAAGACACAAGTGATCTACCAAGCAAATGGCACCCTCCGGATGTGCTTTTTCTATCCACTTTGCATCCGGCGTAATCCGAATCTAGAATAGCAACTAACTCAAATATAGCTCCTTTGGGATACCAAAGGCCAATGCTTGGTGTGTACTTAAGATACCTAAGGATTCTTTTTATGACAATTAAATATGTTTCCTTAGGACTAGCTTGAAATCTAGCACACATACACACACTAAACATGATGTCGGGCCTAGATGCGGTTAAATATAACAAGCTACCAATCATAGAACGGTAGAGAGTTTGATCAACCGGGTTACCTCCCTCATCTAGGTCGAGATGTCCATTGGTAGGCAGTTGGTGTCTTGATTGGCTTACATTCATTCATCTTGAATCTCTTGAGAAGATCTTTTGTGTATTTCTCTTGAGAGATGAAGATGCCTTCTTTCATTTGCTTGACTTGAAAACCAAGAAAGAATGTAAGCTCACCAATCATGGACATCTTGAACTCCTTCGACATCAATTCACCAAATTCTTTGTATGGGTCTTCATTTGATGATCCAAAGATGATATCATCAACATATACTTGACAAATGAAGATATGCCTATCAAGCTTCTTGGTGAATAGTATGGTGTCGACCTTCCCAATGGTGAAGCCCTTCTCAATGAGGAAGTCCCGAAGGCGCTCATACCAAGCTCTTAGGGCTTGCTTAAGCCCATATAGTGCCTTGGACAACCTATAAACATGATTAGGATATCTAGGGTCCTCAAACCCGGGAGGTTGATCAACATAGACTAGTTCATTAATAAAGCCATTTAAGAATGCACTTTTCACATCCATTTGATATAGTTTCATTTCATGATGTGATGCATATGCAAGAAGGATACGGATGGCTTCTAATCTTGCAACCGGTGTAAAGGTCTCTCCAAAATCCAAACCTTCAACTTGAGAGAACCCCTTTGCAACTAGTCTTGCCTTATTCCTCACAACAACACCTTGATCATCTTGCTTGTTGCGGAACACCCACTTTGTTCCAATGACTCTTGCACCTTTTGGTCGCTCTTCAAGAGTCCAAACTTCATTGCGAGTGAAGTTGTTCAACTCTTTATGCATGGCATTGATCCAATCTGGATCTTTAAGAGCTTTTTCTACCTTGGTAGGCTCATAGCAAGAGACAAAAGAGTAATGAGCAATAAATGAAGTAAGTTTTTGAGATCGAGTCATTACTCCCTTTGATGGACTCCCTATGATGAGATCTTGTGGATGATCTTGTAGGAGAGGT
Organism: Miscanthus floridulus; assembly: GCF_019320115.1. NCBI lineage: Eukaryota > Viridiplantae > Streptophyta > Magnoliopsida > Poales > Poaceae > Miscanthus > Miscanthus floridulus. The sequence goes on along the minus strand of NC_089586.1, from coordinate 33,067,748 downwards.
GTATTTCTTCTATTGACCAGGAGGTTGTGGAGCATCAACATCTTGTGCTTGTACCACCATTTGCTCATGGGAGATATGAGTATCTTCATTTTCTACTCTCCCATCTTTTTCACCATCTTGTGGCACACTTGATGAAGAGGGTTGGTTAATGACTTGTACATCATCTTCATCATCTTTTGGCTTGATGTCTCCCATTGGAATATTCTTCATGGCCTCCCTCAATGGTTCATCACCTACATCATCAAGATTCTCATGTGCTCCTTGGGAGCCGTTAGATTCATCAAATTCCACATCATATGTTTCTTCAACCAAGCCAGTGGTATGATTAAATACTCTATATGCTTTGAACTTCGATGAGTAACCAACAAGAAAACCAATATCACAACGTCTTTGGAACTTCCCTAGGTGTTGCTGCTTCTTGTAGATGTAGCATTTGCAACCAAACACCCTAAAAAAGGAGACGTCCGGCTTCTTCCCATTTAGCAACTCATAAGGTGTCTTGCCAAGGAACTTTTGAAGGAATAGGCGGTTTGATGCATAGCATGCGGTGTTGATTGCTTCCGCCCATAGAGCTTCGGGGGTGTTGTACTCATATAGCATTGTTCTTGCAAGAGTGATCAAAGTCTAGTTCTTCCTCTCAACTACACCATTTTGTTGAGGAGTGTAGGTTGCGGATACTTCATGCTTGATCCCAACTTCATCACAATAGGCTTCAATGTTTGTGTTGTCAAATTCTTTCCCATTGTCATTTCTAATCTTTTTGAGCTTCACTTCAAATTCATTTTGAGCTCTCTTGGCAAACTTCTTAAACAAGATGCAACTTCAGATTTGTCATGAAGAAAGAACACCCATGCATACCTTGAGTAGTCATCCACAATCACAAGACAATAGAGATTCCCTCCCAAACTCTTATATGTTGTTGCTCCAAATAAATCCATGTGTAGAAGTTCTAGCACTCTTGTGGTTGACATGAAAGCTTTGGTTGGATGAGTATTTGCAACTTGCTTGCCGACTTGACATGCACTACAAAGCTTGTCCTTTTCAAACTTCACATCCTTCAACCCTCTCACCAAATCATTCTTCATAAGCTTCTTGAGTGAGCTCATCCCAACATGAGCAAGTCTTCTATGCCATAGCCACCCAAGTGTTGTTTTGGTGAATAGGCAAGTCTTCAAATTTGCATCTTCGGAGGTGAAGTCAACTAGATATAAGTTGTTGTATCTAAATCCATTGAATATCACTTGATTGTCATCTACCTTGGATACAACAACCTCCTTCTTGGTGAACAAGCATTGGAAGCTAAGATCACACAATTGCCCAACGGATAGCAAGTTGAAGCTCAATGAAGCAACATATAGCACATTGGAGATGGAATGATCATTTGATATTGCCACTTTTCCCAATCCTTTAACCTTGCCCTTTGAGTTATCTCCAAATGTTATTTTCTCTTGCCCATCTACCTCTTCATCTAGTGAGGTGAACATACGAGGATCATCAGTCATATGTTGAGTGCAACCACTATCAATAACCCAATGACTTCCACTGGTCTTGTAGTTCACCTACACATATGAGATTCAAACTTTAGGAATCCAAACTTCTTGAGAACCCTTCACCTTCTCAACAAGTGACTTAGCCACCTAAATCTTCTTAGGTCTACTCTTGTTGGGGGGTCCTAAGAACATGACTTTCATCTTTCTACTTGAATCTTTTCTAAGCATGTAGTGAGCATTGAAAGCAAAGGGTCTAGCATGCTTGGGCAAGGGTTATGGTGGTGGAGTTTGACACTCATGAGCAAAGTGGCCTTCTTGTCCACACTCAAAACATCTCTTTGGCTTTGGCTTTGGCTTTGATTGTTGTTGTTGAGCCTGAGCCTTCTTCTTTTCTACACTTGCCACATATCCAATGCCACTTCTATCCATCTTCATGACAGTGTTCATGAGTAGCTCACTTTGGAGATGCTTGTCTCTAGCAAACTTGCTCAATCCAATCTTGAGATGCTCTTTCTCCAACTTGAGCTTCTTATTTTCTTCTTTTAGAGCATCATCTTTCTTTTCTTCCTTGAGCTTCTTGTTTTCTTCTTTGAGCTTCTCATTCTCAAGGATCAACTCTTTGTCATGATCAAGAGTTTCTAGCACAATGATGTTGTGGCTTTTCATCTCTTCAAGATCTTTCATGAGCTTCTCATTATCACTCTTGAGCTTGACATACTCATCATAGTCATTGCACTCAACCACTTGCTTGCCTTTGCTACTAGATCCATGCTTAATGCTCTCATTAATTAAATCATCACATGAAGTAGCTATATCAATCTTGACAACATGGTTAGTAGCATCATGTGGCTCATTTGGTAAAAATTCTTGAGCAATAACAAGAGTATCATGATTAATCTTAAGAGTAGTGTATTCATCTTTTAGCTTGTTGTGGCTAGTGATGAGTTCATTGTGCACCCACTCAAGTTTATCATGTTTATCTTTAAGCTCTTTCTTGGAAGATTTAAGCTCCTTGAGTTTGGATGATATAGCATCATTAGTTTCTCTAAGCTTATCATTAGTCTTTTCCAATGTATCACACTTAGCTAAGAGTGAATCATTTTTAGCATCAAGCTTTTCATTTGTAGCTCTACTCTTTCTAATGATCTTAGTGTATTTTCTTAGTATTTTGACAAGATCATCATATGTAGGTGAATCATCATCATCGCTATCGCTATCATCATCACTAGCATGCTCATCATCACTACTATCATCACTCTTAGTTACCTTGTGTTCACCCTTGGCCATAAGGCATAGGTGTGTAGAGGATGATGGCAATGGTGGTAGTGAAGATGCAAGATCAATAGCAATGGTGGCCACCTTCTCATTGTCACTATCATCATCGGATGATCCACTTGATGAATCAATGTCCGTGAGCCAATCACCGATGATGTAGGCCTTTCCACTCTTCTTTTTCTTGTGGAAGTCTCTCTTTTTGCCATCTCTCTTCTTGTATGGCTTGTTCTTTATGGTTCCTTACGCGGTTGAACACATCTTTGCAAAGGCCTCTAAAGATGGTGTTGCGAGCCTTTGCATTCCATTTTTCATAGTTCACTTCATCGCCTTGAAGTTGTGTGGGATTCTTAGGTGTTGGGAACCCTTGAGAGGTAGCTCTAAGTATTCCAACGTCTAGAGCTTCTAGGTATGCCTCCATGCGAATTTTCCAATATGGAAAATCATCCCCCTCGAAGATAGGAGGAGGTCCATCCCCGTGAGACATCTTTCTCTAAGCGGTTAAGCTTAAAAACATGAGCACAAGGCTCCGATACCAATTGAAAGGATCAAGATGCCCAAGAGGGGGGTGAATTAGGCTAATTCTAAATTTCTTTGCAATAATCAAATCCTACGGATAGCCCAATTAACCCCTTGTGCCTAGAAAAGTGTTTCTATCAAACTAACACACAAAAGACTTGCATAATCCGGTCGCATAAAACCCTTACTGGAACCTTATTGGACTCGACCGGACGCTGAACCCTCAGGGTCCGGTTAGTACTGACCAGACGTATCCGGTCACAGATTCCCTTCTCTGGAACCTTACTGGAGTCGACCGGACGCTACCTTTTAGCATCCGGTCACTTGACCTTTCCAACGTCCGGTCGCACCGAATGCAGACAACTGATCAAATAAACTGACCGGACCCTATGGCCAGCGTCCGATTAGCATTTGACCCTCCATTCACTTCCAACTCTCGATCATATATAAATAAAGTTTGCTCCAAAGGATCTTAGGCATTCATAGGAGCTACCTAGAGCTAGTTTTAACAAGTGTGCACCACACCTAACTCACTAGACTTAACTAGGTCAAGCTACCCGTCCATACCCCCCTTAATAGTATGGCCAAAGGAAAAACAAAGTCCTAAACTACTCTAAGTGTCTCTCCAACTCCAATCGACACTTAGAACTAGTCATCCTTAACCTTGTCATCCATCCTTTGAAGACCGAAACGATTTCCATCGTAGGGGCATGACAACTTTGATTGCCCGATCGATCTCCATTACCATGACCTAACTTAATTGCATCTGCAAAACACACGTTAGTCATAGTAATCTTGTATTGTCATTAATCACCGAAACCCAACTAGGGGCCTAGATGCTTTCAGGAATGACATAAAGAATGGACATGAGGTGGAGACTGTCCACCGTGCCACTACCAGAAGGGCCCATGCATTGGATGGCATGGAAGATGTGGCGCAGGACGCCTACATCTACTACTATGGCCGTTGTTTTGAGGCCATGAGGGAGGATCATTTTAGGTTCCTTCCTCGCAATGATCATTGTAACATCCTAGGTGTTAGCCTTGCACAATTTGACTTGCATAGCATGAGCATGAGCATCAAGCATTCATATATAAACATTTACAATTGAAACATGAGATTGAAACCTGTGCAACATTGCTTGTTATTTTATGTTTCTTTATATATATGCATATGATCATGAGTGAATACATGTAGATGGTTGATATGAGGCACAAAAACATATTAGCAACACTTGGGTTAGCAAATGGAACATTGTTCATGAAGGTCACCTTTCATGATCAAGCACTTAAGTGATGTTACATGTGTTGACCTAGATAGCCCTATGTGTGACCAATACATGAAATGATTGTGTGACCTTGCCAATAGCTTAAACATGTTTAGAGTATCATTATGAACAACTTTGGTATTCATGGCTAGGGATAAATGAGTCACTAAGTCATAGTTCATGTTTGAGTCATCTTTTTAAGGAAGCATGTTTGACCAAGTTTGAATCATATGCTAGAGACTTTGCATGTAGGTGGTCACTAAAGCAAAGTTGTAGTATTTGATATGGGGAACAACTTTTATTTTTGGGTCAAGTGATGATAAGGTGCATAGCTTAGTCTTTTGGAGCTCACAAAAATCACTAATGCACTTATTTCTACACTTAGAAAAAATTTTCTAAGTCTGGATTTAGACAGTCTGATGAGCTGACTTTGGGGATGATTTAACTCGGTTTTGGTTGCGAGTTAGCACATGATTCTTGAAGAGAAAATGTAGCTGGTACATAGAGCTACAACTTTTGTTTAGATTGTGGGCACTAATACTTCACGGTTTCGAAGATCTAGCTCCGCAAAAACCCATTGTCAGGCTCGGTTTGTTGCGCTGCTGACGAACTGAATCGAGCGATTCAGTGGCTGACATCAGCAGAGCTCGCACACCGCGTGGAAGCAAGCACGGCCGTGCGTCACCGGTGCCCTGTCCAGCGTGGCCAAGGCGGGCCAACACGCACTACATTGAGCCCCGCGCCCACCCGCACTGCCCCATGGTCGCCATTTTCATTTCCTTGGCTTCCTTCTTCACCGCCCATCGTAGCCGCCTCAGCATCGAGCGCTGCCGTCGCCATTGCTGGCGCTAGCTTGCCCTCGTCGCTCCTCCATCACCACAGCCGCCCCATCATGCTCGCACCGTCCCACCGTACCTGCCTTGCTTGCCATAAGCGCACGGTAAGCTTCTCGACACGCATGGCCCTCGCTATTGCTCCACCACCACACTCCGTCACCGTGGTCCGGCCAACTCCGACCACCGCGTGCCATGATAGAGCGTGTCATTGGTTCACCATAGTTCGTTAATGCTCGTTCGAGCCTTAGTTGGAGCAGCCATGGCCACCACCGGCGTAACACCGTCGTCCAGCTCCGCCGAGCAGCCATGGTCGTCGCCACCGTCCTTCGCGTTGGTCATCTGCCCACCTAGATAGCTCCACACGGGCGCTAGGTCAAGGAGGTCACGGTAGTCCAGGTTTCATCGCCGGAGAGGTCACCGCTGATGAGATAGCGCCATCCCAGATGCCTCCTCTGTTCTCGCATCGCTGACATGTGGGTCCAACTGGCACATGGGACCCGGCTGTCAGCGGCACAGTTTCAAAAGATAGGTCATTTGTTTACAGATTTGGTGCAATCTTTGAAAATTTGATAAGTTGGGCTATGGAGATTCAAAAATTGTGAAATAAATTTTGTAGTGTTCCTTAGGAAGTGTAGTATTTAGGAAAAATATAATCTTGACACTTGTAGTAGAATTTTTGGAGGATTTAAATTGAAACTTGAAATGTATTTTTGAATGTATGTAAACTTGTTTATTATATATCTAGAGTTCTTGTGCTCCAGAAATTATGAAATTTTTGTGGTAAGCTATTCTTGACATGTATGAGCTCTAGTAAAAGTTTGAGCGTCAGTGCATGTATGGATCTATAGTTATAGATTTTTCTTTTATAATTAGGTAATCCTAGTATGAATTTTTATAAATTATTTATGAATCCAATATTCATGAAATTTGTTGGAGGTTGTCCTAGTATCATATGGATGCTAAGAAAAATATAAAATATATTGCTTGACACTTTTCACTAGGGTTTTCTATTTTTGCTATTTTAAGCCTTTATGCCTTGTCATTTTTGCATATGATGTTTTACTTGGTAAAATGACATGAAACTTTTACTGTAGTCTTTTGGTAGCACTAGTAAGCCACTGTAAATTTCTGAGAATTTATGATGTACATTTAGTATATGTTTATTATTTAACCTAAGTATCTAAATAAAATAATAAAAGTATTTAAATAAAGAGTTTGGGCTTTACCATTATATTTTCTTGAGTGCATTTGGTATGCTTGAACTGTTGGTAGATTTTGTGTTGTCAAATTTTGAATGCTTATATGAAGTAAAAGTATTGTTGCTTTATAATTCGAGTTGAGAGGGTTTTCAGACAGATTTGGTAGTTTGGTGTGTTGCATAGTGAAAATGATGGTTTCTGTAAAAATGGTCAATAAAAAAGTTGTAGATAACTTCTTCATGTATCTTGTGTTAAAATTTTAGGACCATAGGCCAAAGGGTTTGGGAGTTATATCTGTTTAAAGTTAGTATTTCTGAATTGCTCACTCTCTGGAATTTCTGGACAGCACTGGATTGCTTGTCTGTTTTGGTTAAGATAAATTGTGAATTAGCTTTTGGTGATTAAATAAGAGTTGTAGACAATTTTATAAGCTTTCCAGAAAGTCCAAGATTACAGCATTTGGATACATAGAACTTCAGTTATGAGTAAAATGAGTAGCTGCTGTTTTGTAGTGTAGTATATGAACTGCTGAAGTGTTTGATGGAGTAATTAAGAAGAGATATGCACCTACTCAGTAAAACACGATACACTTGTTATTACTTTAGCACCATGATGTTAAGAATACTTACAAGAATGCATTCATCACTTATCATGCAACTATACTTGTCAACATATATGCATTCGTAATATTTTATGCCATATTCATGCATCTAGGATCGTCGGAGGAGATAACATTGTTGGAGTGCAACGAAGGAGAGGAAGGGTGTGGCAGAACCGCCTAATCTAATGCCTCACAGGAGTGCTTGTATTCCATTAGATACTAAGCACTCAAGGGAGAACACTAAATTACTCGGTTCCGTCGGGCACACCCCAGGGGAGAACCCGAAAATCCACATTTTTGCCATCAGGATCACAAATGAGAGAACAAAGCTTACATCATTCTTAACCATTTCATACATCCCTTTTAGTACAACATCAGAGTATAATAGTTATTGTATAACAGCGAAATGTAATCATATTATCAGAGTTATAAATAATTTAAAGTACAGCGGAATTTAAACATGTGATCAGAATTATAGCGGAAATAAACATCTATTAATGATATGATGAAGTATTGATATATAAACTACTACAACAGATTATGAAACTTTCATTTATAAAAACATTTGGTGAGAGTTATAAATAAAAACTACGATCGCGACGTAAAGGAATCCTCGCTGAGCCCACCAGGAGGAATCCACACAAGGGTTAGCTCTAGCATCAACCTATCACCTGCAACAGGGGGAATAAAACCCTGAGTACTCAATTGTACTCAGCAAGACTTACACGACAGGAGGAAAGAAAAGACTCCAAGGATATGCAAGGCTATTTGGCTTGTGGGTTGCATTTGCAGGAAGCATTACTAAGCGTGCGTCCTTATATTCAATTTTTATTAATAGCCGCATTGGTTCATTAACTAACCATTCTATGTAAGCACTTGTGCTACTTTCAAGCAGGTAGTAAGCAATTAGATTTCCTTTTCCATCTTTCATCTTTCATCTTCAGTTCTTACTACGATGCTAAACCGCAGACAAGCCGTACCGGATTTCCCGGCGATTCGCGAATCAATGCCCCCAGCTGGGTACCTCGAAAACACACGCCCCGCTTGTACCCCAGGCACAAGCAGGACCAACCCATCACTCTCCTATCCCGGGTGTCCAGGTCCCCGTCCAAACTGGGACTCCAAGCCCCCGCCCCTGAGTCCCAGACTCAGTGCGGCGCAAGGACCTCCTCCACTAAAAACAAACCCTAGCAGTCGGTCCGGAAAGAGCCGGATCCACGATAAGAGAGCAACAAGTCTTCCAAGCGCCCATACACAAGTATGTGCTTGGGATAATAAGTCTGTGACCTGCCTAGAGTCATATGCAACGATCGGTCCTTAACCGACCAGACAGGGAAAAACGGTGTAACCAAGCTATGACCCGCCTCCACGGCGACACAACTTCTTACACCCACCAATACCCAAACCATATCCCTACCCGGTCACCATTTTTCCTTTCCACCATTTTATATTTTCCAAGTGATAGTAATCCAATAATATATTTCCTATCTCTCGCGAGTGACAGGCAATCACTCGACTTCTACCGGAGCCCTGTAGCATAGCATTCTACACGATCCTGTCATACTAGTAAGACTCATAGTAATAAAGATATATATGCAAGTGGGTTTCATTCAACTCCTTAAACTTAATGCACAAATATAATTTAAACTGCAGAAAAGTAGAGGTTATGCACCGGGGCTTGCCTGAGTAAAATATAACCAAAAGTTAGCATTCCATCTTCGTGATATGATTCCTGGCACCATCTTTTCAGCTACTCCAGTTGACACCATCGATCCACCGTCGTTCCTATTATGATATGTATTGATGCAAATGCATAGATGTAAATAATCAACGACAGCCAAAATTCTTAGAAATCCAATCACGCTTCCAAAAGTACCATTTCTACAGCCACTCTCGATGACTCCACGATCCATCGACGTCCCTTCGTCGGCGTCGAACTCGCGGTACTCGGCAAACAGACACAAATAAATATTCACATAAATTCAACTACGTTCCAAAAATTATGAAACTTTATGGATAGGTAGGGTTCGATTTTAGATGAATTTAAGAAGAAGAATCGATGGAATCGGATTTGGCATTTGGTTGTACGAGGTGGCCGCAATTTAATCACACAGAAAAAGACTAATGCGTGATTAGGGAATATTCTTTGGTCTTCACGTGGGTGTTGGCATGGTTCTTTTGCATGTGCTGTTGCTTAGGGCCCACGCATCAAATACACATGCATGGGATGGGATAGAGAGAAAGCTACGAGCGTTCTTCTTGCCTCATGCGTGAACGCCATGGCCGAGCTCGTGGGGCTTGTGGGCAACTCGGGTTGGAAGGAGAGGTGCAAGGAGAAGGTCATGGGAAAGAGAGGAGAGCGAGAGGATGCTCATGAGCTGCACACCTCGCCCGGCGAGTAAAGGTCAACTTTGACCTGCATGCAGCTTGCAGACAGAGCAAGGAAGTTGAGAGAGTGAGAAGAGAGCTGGAGCTATGGAGAGCGGAGGCTCAGCTGCTGGACTGTGCGGGCTCGTATTTTATAGGCCGCGAAGAGAAGCTAGCTAGGCTGAACAACTAACTGCTTGCATTGATAGTCCCTAGCTCCCACACCACTTGCTTATGTGTGTGGCGTGCTGCTCATGCATCACATTCTTTTCCTAATAACACGTCATAGACTTGACTTTGGGGACAGCTAATTAATCCATGGGAGACTTTGGTGCTTGAGCTAGTACACTATAGCAGGAAGGCATGACTTAGTCTGCAGGTGCATACCAAGGATAGTCAAGAGCTGCCAGAGGTCATGGAAGTCATGGTTCTCTGCAGGACGCAATGTTTTTCTTCGTGCTACAGTGTTTTCTGTGTGCTACAGTGCTTTCCACCGCGCTGCAGTGATTTTGCGATGCTATAGTGTTTCTGCGGTGCTGCTATACCCGACGTGCAAGACGTGCCAGCTACAGTGAAAAGCGTGTTTGATTTCAGGTGATGGACTTGAGTGGTATTTCGACGTGTCAACTGGGCTAGTTGATTCATGATAGACTTGGACTCGAGTGTGTTCTTGTCGTGCCAACGGGGCTGATCAGCAATAAAGAGTGTATGCGTGCTAATTAAATTAAGAAGGGAGAAGGAGAAGATCATTCGCAGACTAGCTCAAGACGAACAAGCAAGGAGACGTGTGCGGGCTCGGTTACTTTTTAAACACAACGGCAGGACGGCCAGGCCCAACGTGGCTGACACGGCGTGCCGGTTGGCACGGACAAGACCGCGGCCGCAGAGACAAGCAAGGCAGGCAATCAGAGAAACAGAGACAAGCAGTGAGGGAGGAAAAACAAGGAGCGGCTCGGCAAATATAGACAAAAGTAATCAAGTTAGAGAAACAAAGCAAAAGCCAGCGAGCATGGATGCGGATGGATGAGGAGACTTTGCAATGCAGCGAATTGCAGGGCCACGATAAGAACGAGACAGTAATCAAAAGTAATGCCAGGCGAGTACGGTATATGCCGGAAAAATAAACGAAGCTGCCGCGCTCTCTTTCTCGTCAGTTCGTGCTTAACAAAATAAACCCGTGAGTTTATATATATGTATCGTTCTATTTATTAATGGATTTTATTTTATTTATAAAAGTTGATTTTTTATGCTTAATCTAACCGAACAAAACGTTCTCTAGAATCGTCGTCGGACATTCCTGAATATTTCTACGCACTGCGTAATTTATCTTGAGCGTTTATTTGAGTCCACGAAACTAAGTCACACAAGATTCGCTTATCGCCTCAAGTATGTTTTAAATTAAAAACATGAGAAACTCATTTTGAAAATTTTACTTAGGCCTAAATCGCGGTGCTAAACGAGATCGTAACACCAGGGGTGTTACAACCAACCCCCCTTAAAAAGAATCTCGTCCCGAGATTCGAAGAAGAACCAGAAGAGGGGAAAATGTGATCACATTTCGTAGATCAGGGATTACACGAAAGATTACACGACTTCGAATTCTAAACCACACGGGGATCTAGGGATACATGGTTAAGAGCAACCTGGTACAACCGAGACTTAATCCAGAAGTCGAGATAGACGAGGGCAATGGAGAAACAACAAGATAATGATTATCCAAAACATGGCGTAGCACCAACAAACCCAAAAACAATCGACGGAGAAGTAAAACATTGTGAACCCTAAGGTTGCCAACCCCAAGGGAACTTGAACTTTTTCGACGAACTAGATCCCTTCTTCTCCTCAGATTACCCCATCACCTCAGACTAATGAACCTAATTCCACGAGGGATGACTAGATCTCGTAACTCTACTCCGAATGCGAGGGAATGGGATGAAGAAAAAAAGCGAGGACCAACGGTATCTTATAGAGGCAAACGGAGGTGGGGCGCAACACACCAGAAGCGGATGCGGCGGGGATGGAATACACAGACGGTGCATGCTGTGGAGATAAGGTCGGAGACATGGTGTGCTTCCTACGCGAGCGGCGGAGGGGAAATAAAGGAGAGGATAGGGGGAGGTCCGCTCGACGAGGCAAGCGTGCGGGCGATCGTGTCACCAAAAGAAGAAAGAAAGGAGAGGAAAGTGGGGGGGGTGTCTGGTATGGGGATGAGGCATGAGAGTCGAGAGCCGACCGGATGCTGGGAAAAGGAGAAACGCACAGTGCACAAAGACAGCGAGCATGGCACGATGCCGCGGCCATGCGAAAATAGGGTGCTAAAGGACCCGACACAGACGACGTTCACAAGGCATGCAGCGAAATAACCCGGCATACGTTGCGCAGTCAACTAAACACAGGCTCGAGACATGACATCCACTCAGATTTTTCAATTACTCCTGACTATCCACTGCTAACCTTCCTTACTACTCTTCTTTTGCTTTCCTTCCTTGACCACCTTCGTCTTTTCTATAAACTCAGGTCATGTCATACTTTCTTCCTCCAAAATCACCTCCTTTTTGTTTACTTTGATAGTACACTATTGCATCAACTCGTTGTGGACTTCCCGTTTGAACACCTAAACATTACCAAGGAGAAAATTTTGTAGCAAAATGGTACGACGGTGTAACTTGGTAAAGGTACTTGGTCAAAAACCTCGATACCAATGCGTGCTGAGCAGCGTCACCATGTGGCAGCTGTTCCACAGGGAGCCCTCGGTTTCGTCACGGCACCATAAGCTTTTAACTAGGCAACTATTACCAACTTACACGCCATGAAGGCGGTGGGGTCATAGACCACAGAGTGAGGGGAGTATCGCAAGGGGAAATTCAAACAACAAAGGTTCCCTTCACAACAAGGGACAAGGAATTCAAATCCAATGGCGGATTTGTTTTAAAAAGATTCAAGTGTTCTGTTGGGACATCCACAATTAGTCGATACAATGTCCAATGTTCTCCAATCACTACTGGTTTGCCAGTATCTGAATATCAACTTCTCTTGTAACCCGCTTAATATCACCCTAGAAAACTTTTAAGTATGTCTAACAAACTGAGGGTAGATGAACACGATAAACATAGTGAAATAAATAAAATGCATGTTCCAACGGTCTTATACGGGTACACCCTACAGGCATTCAGGCTCCCATTCATGATACAGCATTCACCTTCCCTACTGGCGGATGATCTCAGCAACTACGGACGAACAACAACGGCACGAACACAATACCGGACGACAGCAACGAAAAACACTACTACTACAGGTACAGCATCCCAAGGCAACTAATCTACATCCTCTCGTGGCAATGGCTAAGTGAGAGGAATCAAGGACTCTACTTCTGGCACTTCTGAGGGTGGAGGTGCTGGCGGCACTGCCACACCGGTTCTCCTTCCTTTTGGTGAGTGGATAGGGATCCCTTCCAAGATCGGGGCATCCTGCCTTTCAGCAGCCAGCGTCCTCCGCTTGGCCCTAGTGACAAGATATGCCTCACGCAGCTGATGGACATGCCGATCTTCAGCCTCCTTCAGAGCTTCCAACATGGCAGTCTCCTGGCTCTCAGCAGCTACAGCACTAGCATGCGCTTTAGCAAGCTGCACCTCGAGCATCCGGGTGAAGATCTCAGCCTCCTCGGCTCGACTGAGGCAGATCCTTAGTTCCAAGGCTTGCCGGTCATACTGCTCATCTAGAGCAAGCAGGTACATGGTCAAGTGCACCATGGTTGGACTGTCCTCTTACGCATCCCGCCCTTGCAAAGCCTCCATGCGAGCCCTCCATGCCCGCTGATTCCTGTCCAAAGGTGGAAAGAACCGCATGGGGGTACGGGCAATGGGCTCCTCATAGATCTGGCAGAGGTACCGCAAGGCTTTGTGGGCCACAACCTAGTAGGTGTCGACGAAGTGAAACCCGGTTGCGGTCACACTCCAGGCTTCAGTGAGGTCGGGGAACTCCTCACTCTTCCCGATATAGATGGTAACCTCACACCGCTCGGTGCCATGCTCCTCATACTCATGGCCCTCATACTTAGGATAAGCTTTGACTCTGAGCTTTTGCAGGGTGGTATGCAGGATTTTGGGAAAACCCTCAATGTTCAAGCAGTAACTACTAACCCAGGCTCCTGCCATTTCTAGCGGTGGTCGTGAGGAAGGCTGAGCGAAAGCTTGCTCAAAGGAAAACCTAAGCGAGCTAAAGTGCGCCGAGTGGTGATACTAAGGGCTAAGTCAGGCTCTACTTATAAAGGCGGAGCGCTCAGTGGTCCTGGCGCGGTTCACCAGGGTTCCTGCGCGAGATCACTATGACGAATCGACCAAATTCTGTGCGTTCGAGACGAGTGACATTCGAGGCCATTACTGACTAGTACGACTATAGGGCAAGGGTCCAACAAGAGCATAGAAAAGGGGTACGGGGAGACATGGGTCACGACAGGCGTGAAACCACGGGCGAACACAGAACACAAAGCCACAGTGTAGACCTAACTATGGAACAGGAACGAGTCAGTCGTGACACCTATGGAGGGTGTATCTACAAGCAATACGAGCGCTACAATGCATAAACAGGATATGCATGAATGCACGTCCTATACATCCTTCCACTATTGCCAGCATATAGGGCAACCGTTCTTAGATTTTTGGCACATCGTTCTCTCCTTGTAGCTAGTCGATACTATCGGACTATGCTCGAGTCAGTGTACTTGTAGAAACTTGATTAAGCCTATCTAAGTCAGCAGAGTGCCATCTATCCTAGATACATAACCATAGTAATAGGGCTACTTATATAACTTCGCATGTAAACGTCCTAACTTTTTGCAAAAACAGGTTGTCAAATTTTAGCTTAGAAAAGGATTTGAAAGCTTTATTTCCTCATTTATGCTCTGATACCACCTGTGGCAGAACCGCCTAATCTAATGCCTCACAGGAGTGCTTGTCTTCCATTAGACACTAAGCACTCAAGGGAGAACACTAAATTACTCGGTTCCGTCGGGCACACCCCAGGGGAGAACTCGAAAATCCACATTTTTGCCAACAGGATCACAAATGAGAGAACAAAGCTTACATCATTCTTAACCATTTTATACATCCCTTTTAGTACAACATCAGAGTATAATAGTTATTATATAACAGCGAAATGTAATCATATTATCAGAGTTATAAATAATTTAATGTACAGCGGAATTTAAACATGTGATCAGAATTATCGTGGAAATAAACATCTATTAATGATATGATGAAGTATTGATATATAAACTACTACAACAGATTATGAAACTTTCATTTATAAAAATATTTGGTGAGAGTTATAAATAAAACTACGATCGTGACATAAAGGAATCCTCGCTGAGCCCACCAGGAGGAATCCACACACAAGGGTTAGCTCTAGCATCAACCTGTCACCTGCAACAGGGGGAATAAAACCCTGAGTACTCAATTGTACTCAGCAAGACTTACCCGACAGGAGGAAAGAAAAGACTCCAAGGATATGCAAGGCTATTTGGCTTGTGGGTTGCATTTGCAGGAAGCATTACTAAGCGTGCGTCCTTATATTCGATTTTTATTAATAGCCGCATTGGTTCATTAACTAACCATTCTATGTAAGCACCTATGCTACTTTCAAGCAGGTGGTAAGCAATCAGATTTCCTTTTCCATCTTTCATCTTCAGTTCTTACTACGATGCTAAACCGCAGACAAGCTGTACCGGATTTCCCGGCGATTCATGAATCAATGCCCCTAGCTGGGTACCCCAAAAACATACGCCCCGCTTGTACCCCAGGCACAAGCAGGACCAACCCATCACTCTCCTATCCTGGGTGTCTAGGTCCCCGTCCAAACTAGGACTCCAAGCCCCCGCCCCTAAGTCCCAGACTTAGTGCGGCGCAAGGACCTCCTCCACCAAAATCAAACCCTAGCAGTCGGTCCGGAAAGAGCCGGATCCACGACAAGAGAGCAACAAGTCTTCCAAGCGCCCATACACAAGTATGTGCTTGGGATAATAAGTCTGTGACCTACCTAGAGTCATATGCAACAATCGGTCCTTAACCGACCAGATAGGGAAAAATGGTGTAACCAAGCTATGACCCACCTCCGCGGCGACACAACTTCTTACACCCACCAATACCCAAACCATATCCCTGCCCGGTCACCATTTTTCCTTTCCACCATTTTGTATTTTCCAATTGATAGTAATCCAATAATATATTTCCTATCTCTCGCGAGTGACAGGCAATCACTCGACTTCTACCGGAGCCCTGTAGCATAGCATTCTACACGATCCTGTCATACTAGTAAGACTCATAGGAATAAAGATATATATGCAAGTGGGTTTCATTCAACTCCTTAAACTTAATGCACAAATATAATTTAAACTGCAGAAAAGTAGAGGTTATGCACCGGGGCTTGCCTGGGTAAAATATAACCAAAAGTTAGCATTCCATCTTCGTGATATGATTCCTGGCACCATCTTTTCAGCTACTCCAGTTGACACCATCGGTCCACCGTCGTTCCTATTATGATATGTATTGATGCAAATGCATAGATGTAAATAATCAACGACAGCCAAAATTCTTAGAAATCCAATCACGCTTCCAAAAGTACCATTTCTCCAGCCACTCTCGATGACTCCACGATCCATCGACGTCCCTCCATCGGCGTCGAACTTGCGGTACTCGACAAATAGACACAAATAAATATTCACATAAATTCAACTGCGTTCCAAAAATTATGAAACTTTATGGATAGGTAGGGTTCGATTTTAGATGAATTTAAGAAGAAGAATCGATGGAATCGGATTTGGCATTTGGTTGTGCGAGGTGGCCGCAATTTAATCACACAGAAAAAGACTAATGCATGATTAGGGAATATTCTTTGGTCTTCACGTGGGTGTTGGCATGGTTCTTTTGCATGTGCTGTTGCTTAGGGCCCACGCGTCAAATACACATGCATGGGATAGGAGAGAGAGAAAGCTACGAGCGTTCTTCTTGCCTCATGCGTGAACACCATGGCCGAGCTCGTGGGGCTTATGGGCAACTCGGGTTGGAAGGAGAGGTGCAATGAGAAGGTCATGGGAAAGAGAGGAGAGCGAGGGGATGCTCATGAGCTGCACACCTCGCCCGGCGAGTAAAGGTCAACTCTGACCTGCATGCAGCTTGCAGACAGAGCAAGGAAGTTGAGAGAGTGAGAAGAGAGCTGGAGCTATGGAGAGCGGAGGCTCAGCTGCTGGACTGTGCGGGCTCGCATTTTATAGGCCACGAAGAGAAGCTAGCTAGGCTGAACAACTAACTGCTTGCATTGATAGTCCCCAGCTCCCACACCACTTGCTTATGTGTGTGGCGTGCTGCTCATGCATCACATTCTTTTCCTAATAACACGTCATAGACTTGACTTTGGGGACAGCTAATTAATCCATGGGAGACTTTGGTGCTTGAGCTAGTACACTATAGCAGGAAGGCATGACTTAGTTTGTAGGTGCATACCAAGGATAGTCAAGAGCTATCAGAGGTCATGGAAGTCATGGTTCTCTGCAGGACGTAGTGTTTTTCTTCATGCTACAGTGTTTTCTATGTGCTACAGTGCTTCTGCGGTGCTGTACCCGATGTGCCAGCTACAGTGAAACGTGTTTGATTTTAGGTGATGGACTTGAGTGGTATTTCGACGTGTCAACTGGGCTAGTTGATTCATGATAGACTTGGACTCGAGTGTGTTCTTGTCGTGCCAACGGGGCTGATCAGCAATAAAGAGTGTATGCGTGCTAATTAAATTAAGAAGGGAGAAGGAGAAGATCATTCGCAGACTAGCTCAAGACGAACAAGCAAGGAGACGTGTGCGGGCTCGGTTACTTTTTAAACACAACGGCAGGACGGCCAGGCCCAACGTGGCCGATAGGGCATGCCGGTTGGCACGGACAAGACCGCGGCCATAGAGACAAGCAAGGCAGGCAATCAGAGAAACAGAGACAAGCAGCGAGGGAGGAAAAACAAGGAGCGGCTTGGCAAATATAGACAAAAGTAATCAAGTTAGAAAACAAAGCAAAAGCCAGCGAGCATGGATGCGGATGGATGAGGAGACTTTGCAATGCAGTGAATTGCAGGGCCACGATAAGAACGAGACAGTAATCAAAAGTAATGTCAGGCCAGTACGGTACATGCCGGAAAAATAAACGAAGCTGCCGCGCTCTCTTTCTCGTCAGTTCATGCTTAACAAAATAAACCCGTGAGTTTATATATATGTGTCGTTCTATTTATTAATGGATTTTATTTTATTTATAAAAGTTGATTTTTTTATGCTTAATCTAACCGAACAAAACGTTCTCTAGAATCGTCGTCGGACATTCCTGAATATTTCTACGCACTGCGTAATTTATCTTGAGCGTTTATTTGAGTCCACGAAACTAAGTCACACAGGATTCGCTTATCGCCTCAAGTATGTTTTAAATTAAAAACATGAGAAACTCATTTTGAAAATTTTACTTAGGCCTAAATCGCGGTGCTAAACGAGATCGTAACACCAGGGGTGTTACAAAGGGGACCAGCCGGAGATTCCTCAAGGCATAGCTCCCGAAGAAGAGGAGCAGATCCCTGAAGAGATTTCGGAGTGCCCTGATCATCGCCCTATGTCCTTTCTGAAAGGCAAGCCCTGGAGCATTCTAAGTCTCCCAGTATTTTATAAAATGATTACTTAAGTCCTTATGATTGATGCATTAGGTTATAAGAGTTGAATGGAACCACTTGATGCATATAAATTCCTTGCCCAGATCTATACACCATTAACCCTGTGTAGGTCTAGGATCGAAAATATGCTTAGCCATGCTTAGACCGGTAGAAGTTGGGTGATTTTCTGTCACCTGCGAGATATAGGTGGATACCAGAGCACGGTTGGCTATATTTGCTATCGTGGAACAGAACCATGGGGTAAAAGAAAATCAAGGCCGGGCGAAGTCTATGCGTAGGTTGACTCATGTGATTCTGTCTGTGCCGATTAAGGACCGTACCATTATTGGCACTTCTGACAAGATTGAAAGCATGCCTATCACTTGGCTGGCCAGATAACTCGTTCCGACCATAAAGCCTAGTAGATCAACTCAGGCTGGGCCCTATTCTGTTTTGCGCTCCTTGTAGGGAGCCAAACTGAGACCAAGGGCGGGCTAGCCCTGAACGTCCTGGCATTTGATGTCCCCGATTATGCGGCGCGGTACGAACCCGCGAAATGTGTACCTGAGTTGTACTAAAGGTGACCTAAGGCAACTAATGATCTGGTCTGCCTGTGTTTGTGTTAGGAATAAATTCCCAGCTGGTTGAAATCGATTCGAATCACCGTCTCTCCCGGATAGTGAGAAACTTGGCTAGTCCCAACATCGTAGTAACTGTGTTATGGAACATGATGGTTCTAATAAATATGGAATTACAATACCTGCTATGGTTACTATTGTATGCTTTTAAAATGATATACCACATGTTTGGCACAGGTTAGTTGCTAATTTAGAGATGGATAGTTATAATTAACTTGGTAACGGAATCATAATTGTATAACTGAGTTAATCGCTTTTATGCAAAATGTTGTCAAGCTATCTCCACTTACAGCCTTGCATGATCCTTGGAGTCATTTTATTTCTGGTTTATGATGGGTAAGTCTAGCTGAGTACCTTCTCGTACTCAGGGTTTTATTTCCTATTGTTGCAGATGGCACGGTGTATCATGGTTATTGCAAGAGTTGCTTCTATCCCGCTGTGGATGAGGAGTAAGCCTTGGGCAGGCTTCTTTATTAATCCCTCTACTTGCTTTTGTGGACGGTAATCGTATTTTGGCACTATATTAAACTATGTTGGAAACTTTACTTTCAAACTTAATTTGCTTCCACTTTTATCCATTAAACTTGGTTTGTAATAACTTTGTTTCATACTCTGATGATGGAAATGTATTTGTGAACTTTATGTAATATGTGACATGTATGTTGAATCATGTACGATCTTGGTTGTTGTAAATCGTTTATCGAGACCCGTCGTGGTACTCGACGGACTACCGGGTTTATATGGGTTCAAGTATGACAGTGCAACCGCTTGTGGGCTGCCATTGTACTTGTATTCTTATAAATTGGTCGGTTCTGCAACAATCATGAGGGTAACTGGCAGGTTCTTGCTCCACCAAAGAGTGACCCAACTCTGGAAGCAACAGTGCAACATGTCCATGCCATGCAGGGGGTAGATGAAGAGGTCAAGGGAGAGCTGTGTGCATCACAGAGGGCCGAGAGACATCTCCAAAAGCAAGTTGATGAACTACGTGCTCAACTTGGCCAGCCACCGATCCACAAGAAGAAGCGCTGGTTGTTCACCATGATTGACACCGCCCCATAGGTGTTAGGTGCCTTGTTTAGTGTTACAACGTTGTTAGTTCGTGAGTCATGTCTAGTCTTGTTGGTCTTGTGAACTTTAATGATTAGATGTCTTTAATTATGAACTTGGATGATTTGGAGTTTGTTTGATTGATGGAGGTTTGTGGGCATGTCCACAATTTCCTTAGGTTGAAACCTTAAGTTTAGATTATGTTCTTAATGTAGATGAGTTTGCTTTATCTTATTTCTGCTGTGCTGTTTTCTGGAGCAGCCTGTGTTCTTTATTTTGTATCTCGAAATCTGGGCTGTCAAAAATTCTGAAATTTTTGTGGAAATATCTACACTTCTGTATTTTTCAAATGTCTCTAGAATCACATCAAAATCTGTTCAGGTTTGTGAGATCTAGCTGTCACAAATTGAGGTTTCTGCGCAGACTGGAACCCAGAACAGATTCAGTTTGGCTCTATTTTTGACCATGTGTATTTTAGAATCTGTAAAAGTGATCTAAATAAAAGTTGTAGCTGATCTCTTAAGCTTTCCAACCGTTCTTGGTACACCTCTATTGGATCTCTGAAACTCGAGTTATAATAGATTTACTAAACTGCTGTATTTGAATCTTGTCCAGAAAATTTTTAGCAGTGTTCCTTATCTTTTATAAGCTCTCTATAAATTGGAAATCTCTAAAATTTTGCGCATTTGTTGGAAAGCAGATGGCCACAAGAGGAGGAAGAGGCAGATGCCGTGGTCGTGGATGTGATGCTCTCATAAATCCACCACCACCGCCACCAGTGACCATGGAACAATTGATGGGAATGCAAGCGCAGTTAATGCAAGCCATGATGCAATGCTTGGATAACGAACCTGCAAGAGGACCATCGCCTATTTAGGTCAGAGATAAGTGTGGAGAGTTTATAAAGGGTCACCCATCGGTGTTCACCCATGCCTCAGACCCTATGGAGGTAGATGATTGGTTGCGTGCTGTGGAGAAGCAACTTAACATAGCACAATACAATGATCTTGAGAAGGTGTTGTATGCTTCTGGTCAACTCCAGAGAGCAGCTCAGGATTGGTGGGATTCTTTCCAGTATGGATGCCCCAACAACGCTCCTGCTATCACCTGGCAAGAATTCAAGGATAACTTCCGGTCATATCATATCCCCGATGGACTAGTGGAATTGAAGCAAGAGGAATTCAGATCCCTTAAGCAAGGATCCATGTCTGTGGTAGAGTATCGTGACAAGTTTGCTCAACTATCACACTATGCTCCAAATGATGTAGCTGATGATAAGGATAAGCAACGTCGCTTCCTCAAGGGGCTCTATGATGGACTGTAGCTTCAGCTGATGTCCAACACCTATCCTAACTTTCAGTCTTTGGTGAACCGCGCTATTATGATTGACGATAAGCGTAAAGAGATGGAAGCCAAGAAGAGGAGGCTTCAAGGGCAAGCTTCTGGAAGCAACACACGCCCGCATGCCTATCCCTAGCAGGGTTTTTAGCAGAGGACAAGGACCATCTAACCAGGGAAACTGTGGTCAGTATCCTCAGCACAGTTGTTCCAACAATGCCCTTAGTACCAGCAACAGTGTGGTAATCAGCATCCCCCATAATAGACCGGCAATCCGACAACACGCCAGGGAATGCCCAATAATGCTCCTGTGAAGAGTGGTGCACCCAATAACCCCAATGCATGCTACCGCTATGGAGAAGTAGGTCACTATGCTCATCAGTGTCCAAAGAAGCAGAACCAGTAAGCTCCTCAGAACCAGACTGGCAATCAAAAGTTCAACGCCCGACCACCTCATACTACGAAGGTGAACTATGTGTCATCTGATGCAGCTCAGGAGACGCCTGAGGTCATGTTGGGTACGTTCAGTGTCAACTCTATCTCTGCTATGGTACTTTTTGATTCTGGTGCTTCGCATTCTTTTATTTCCCAAGCTTTTGTTAGAATGCATAGCATACCTTTGTGTGCCATGAAAAAACCCATACTAGTAAATTCACCGAGAGGTAGTATGCCCGCTTCTTATTGGAGTCCCTAAACTAGCATTTCCTTAAAGGGGTAGACTTCAAAGTGAAACCAATTGTGTTGAGAACAGTGGGAATTGATCTTATTCTAGGAATGGATTGGATGAAACAACACCGGACAGTGATTTAGTGTCAGGAGAACTCTGTTGTTGTGACATCACCCAATGGAGATAGAATCTGTGTTGAAGTGGTAGTGCAAGCTCAGCCAACGGCCACTGTGAATCAGTTGGATGGTGATGCCAATGAACAAGATCGTGTTGTGGAGGAGTTCCCAGATGTCTTCCCCGATGACTTGCCAGGTATGCCACCTGACCGTGACATTGAATTCATTATTGAATTATTACCTAGAATGGCACTTATAGCTAAATGTCCATATAGAATGGGGGTTAATGAATTAGAAGAGCTTAAGAAACAACTAAAAGAGTTGCAAGAAAAAGGTTTCATACGCCCCAGTTCTTCCCCATAGGGGGCACCTACGATCTTTGTGGATAAGAAGGATGGTAGTCAACGGATGTGTGTGGATTACCATTCACTTAATGAGGTTACAATTAAGAATAAATACCCATTGCCTAGGATTGATGATTTGTTTGATTAGTTGAGAGGAGCCTATGTGTTCTCCAAGATTGATCTCCGCTCAGGATACCATCAGCTTAAGATTCGAAACTCGGACATACCCAAGACATCATTCACTACATGGTATGGCTTGTACGAGTATACCGTTATGTCTTTTGGATTGACCAATGCACCTACATACTTTATGTATCTAATGAATAAGGTGTTTATGGAGTTTCTTGATAAATTTGTGGTGGTATTCATTGATGACATACTGATATTCTCCAAGACCGAAGAAGAACATGCTAAACATATAAGGTTGGTCTTGCAAAAGCTTAGAGAACATAAGTTGTACGCTAAGCGGAGCAAGTGTGAGTTTTGGTTGAAGGAGGTCTCTTTTCTAGGTCATGTTGTCTCCAACGGTGGAATAGCAGTGGATCCAGGCAAAGTGCAAGATGTATTGAATTGGAAACCACCAACCAATGTAAGTGAGATATGAAGCTTTTTGGGATTGGCTGGATACTACAGGAGGTTCATTGAAGGTTTTTCCAAGCTTGCTAAGCCTATGACAGCTCTATTAGAAAAGAATGCTAAATTTATATGGTCGGATAAATGTCAGGCAAACTTTGATGAGCTAAAGAAGAGATTGACTACAGCTCCAGTGTTGATTTTGCTAGATTTAAGCAAGAACTTCTCTATATATTGTGATGCATCTCGTTTGGGTCTTGGATGTGTGCTTATGCAAGAAGGAAGAGTGGTGGCATATGCATCAAGACAATTGAGGAAACATGAGTTGAATTACCCTACTCATGACTTGGAATTGGCAGCTGTGGTTCATGCTTTGAAAATCTAGAGACATTATCTAATTGGGCATAAGAGTGATATCTATATAGATCACAAGAGTTTGAAGTATATCTTTACCTAGTCAGATCTGAATCTAAGATAACGTTGTTGGTTGGAATTAATCAAAGACTATGATTTGGAAGTGCATTATCATCTAGGAAAAGCAAATATCATAGCTGATGCACTTAGCAGGAAAAGTTATGCTAATGGACTTGGGATGACATTTATGTCAACAGAGTTGTGTGCTGAGATGGAGTATCTCAACTTGAGTCTTGTCACTAATGCAATGGAATTGGTGATAGAGCCTACATTGGAGCAAGAGATACGTAAAGGTCAATTGGAGGATGAGAAACTAAAAGAGATAACGGAGAATGTAATGCTTGGAAAGGCACCAGGATTCAGGATGGATGAGAATGGTACTCTTTGGTTCGGGAAAATGATATGTGTACCTAAAGTAAAGGCTATCCGTGATGTAATTCTACAAGAGGCACATGAATCTGCCTATTCCATACATCCCGAAAGTACCAAGATGTATTTGGATCTCAAGGAGAAGTATTGGTGGTATGGTTTGAAGAGAGATGTGGCAGAGTATGTGGCTTTGTGTGACACTTATCAAAGAGTGAAAGCTGAGCATCAAAGACCTATAGGGTTGTTACAACCAATGAAGATTCCTAAATGGAAATGGGAAGAAGTTTGTATGGATTTTATCGTAGGTTTGCCTCGCACTCAAAGAGGTTATGATTCAATATGGGTAATAGTGGATCGACTCACCAATGTTGCTCACTTTTTACCAGTCAAGACTACTTATACGGGTGCAAGGCTAGCAGAGTTGTATATGGAAAGAATAGTGTGCTTACATGGTGTTCCCAAGAAAATTGTGTTGGATAGAGGCACTCAGTTTACATCGCAATTCTGGCAGAAAGTACATAGATCTTTGGGGACAAAGTTGAATTTCAGTTTTGCTTACCACCCGCAAACTGATGGACAGACTAAAAGGATCAACCAGATTTTAGAAGATATGTTGAAGCTTGTGCACTATAGTATGGTAATAGTTAGGATAAGAGTCTACCATACGCAGAGTTCTCGTACAACAACAGTTACCAGAAGAGTCTCAAGATGGCACCTTTTGAGGCGCTGTATGGACATAAACGTAGAACGCCTTTGTTCTGGAATCAGACTGGTGAAACTCAAGTGTTTGGACCTGATGTCCTTAGAGACGTGGAAGAACAAGTGAGAATGATTAGAGACAACTTGAGAGTGGCTCAGTCCCGACAGAAGAGTTACGCTGATACTCGCAGAAGAGAGCTAACTTTCAAAGTTGGTGATTATATGTACCTGAAGGTGTCACCAATGAGAAGTGTGAGAAGATTCAATATGAAGGGTAAGCTAGCACCGAGGTATATTGGACCTTTCCAGATTATAGAGAGACGTGGAGAAATGGTCTATCAATTGGAACTGCCTGAAAGTTTGTCATGTGTGCATGATGTGTTCCATGTTTCTCAATTGAAAAAGTGTTTAAGAGTACCAAAAGAGTAGATTCCTTTGGAAGAGCTTACTGTTAAGGAAGATCTTACATATGAAGAGTATCCGATAAAGATCTTGGAAACTGCAGAAAGAGTTACAAGAAGCCGAACTATAAAGATGTGCAAGGTGTAGTGGAATCAGTATACAGAGGATGAGGCCACTTGGGAAAGAGAAGAGGATCTGAGAAAGACTTATCCCCAACTGTTTGAGTAAGCAATCACTCGAATCTCAAGGACGAGATTCATCTTAAGGGGGGTAGAATTGTAACACCTAAAAATTTTAGTCTTTTGAAATAAGAAAATTTTGATTTAATTATGCAATTATATGTGCATTTTCAAATTTAGGAAATAATATTTTTATGAAATTAAAAGTAAATATAAGGATAGAAACATGTTGATGCATTCATGCTGCTGCACATTTGTTTTTGTAAGGATTAGCTTTGACTAAAGTTTGAATTGAATTCAAATTCAAATTGAAAATGAGTTTGGAAAATTTATTTGGAAAAAGAATTTCCTTTTTCTCTCCCCTCACTTCCTCACTTTCGGCCCGATTGACATTTTCCTTCCATGTGGCCCACCTGCTAGCCCAGCCGCGCGTGCCTTCTTTCCCCTCCTCCTGTATTTCTCTTGGGCCGGCCCAACCCGCGCCCACATGCTCGCAACTGCCACTCCCTTGGCCCAGCATCGCACGGCAACGGCCCGCGCACCTCCTTCGCTCTCAGCCGCTGACGGTTCAGGCCCACCTGTCGGCGTCGTCCCCCTCCTCCCATAACCGCACCGCGAGCATCAGCCGCAGCTACCACCGCTCCGTGCCCACATCGCGCGTCGTGGGAGCCCCCCCTCCCCCGTGCCCGGCCTCTACAAAAGCGAGCCGTGACCCCACCGCCCTCCCTGCTGTTCATCCCTGCTCCAATTCCATGCTCACCTGTGCACGAGGAAGCCATAACTACCGCGCTAGGATCCACCGTCCACCTCCACGTGGTCCGCTGTCTCTGAGCCACCGTCGACATCGGTTTTCCCCGCTGTGAGCTTCGCCGTGCTCCCCTCTCTCTCTCCCTGTGCTGTTACTTGCTTGTTTCGTGGCCCTTAGACCCCATTTCGCATGCGCCCGAGAGCTTCATGCCACCGACCATGGTGACCGCCGCCTCAAATGCGTCCTCCGGCCGCCGTATCAGCCAGGCCGAGGTCCCCTGCTCCCCCTCTTTCTCTTGGTGCTCTCGGTTCATCGAACCATGGGCCGTAGCCTCGAACCGAACACTCCAGAGAAGCTCCACACCGCCGACCATGGAGCGCCGCCACCGGAGTTACTATTCTGGCCGGCCAACTTTCCCCCAAGCCACCACAGCCGTCCATCTCTAGATCTGCGGCCATGATTAGAAGGTACCCCTTCGCGGGTGATTTTGCTTAAGAGTCCCTCGAATTTGGACAAATAGAACCCGCCGTCCCTAGCACAATTTCCAGAGTATGCTTTCTCGTTTTGAAAGCGTAAAGTATACTGTTTTAGTCCAAAATACGTTTTCAGTATTTACAGAAATGCCACTAGATTTGTTTTGCTCATAAAAACTTCGTTTTAGCTCCGAATTGACCCGTTCAAATTGCGTTAGTTTTGTAATTTCATAATCTACGTGTTAGTACCACTGTTAATCATGTTTGCAACTTTTAAATTTCATGGTTAGATTTAATTAAATAAATTGCTATAGGAAATCCTGTTTAAATCATAACTTTCGCGTATTAGCTTCGTTTTTCGTGAACTTCATGTTGTCGTGATCATAGCGAGACATAGATTCTTTTCGTAAACATTTTAATTGTTTTCTATACTGCTGGTGTACTGTTCTAACTATAGTATTGTTTGCTTTGCATGAATGCTCCTAGAATGTTGTATGTTGCTGTGTTGGTCGTGTTCAGACGGTGAGAAGAACGTTGGTGACCAGGAGTACTTTGACGACCAGCAGGATCAGTAGAAGATTGCTAACCAAGGCAAGTATAGCATGGGCCTACCTTGATGTCCTATTCACTTTAATCATTCACTCATGTGCATGTGTCTAAATTTGATAACCATAAGGACATCCTAGTTATTGGATGACATGTTTCCTTGACTCCTATGGGTTAATTGCATATGGGTAGATTGCTAGTGCACTAACTGAACATGGTCTATACAATGGTTAATGGTTCTATGGAACTAAAAGTAAAACATGATTTATAACAACTGATCCATAGGCCGAAGGTGCAAATGACTTTTGATCATGTTGCTCCCGGCCCTCCATAAGGACTTATCTGTTGGCAAAAGCTAGGACTGACAGTGCAACCATGAGAGTCATATGGCTCTGACTTTAGCTCAGTAATAGGACCTTTTCTAGCTTGTTAGAGGTTACCTTTATGGCGTAAAAGGGGCTTGCCACGTTGGGTATAGGACTGCCTCTAATCCTATGTGTATAGCTGCGACGGATATGTACCATAGGAAAGGGGGATTCCTACATCTGCCTGCCGAGGAAACCTAGCGGCCCTAACTTGTTAGAGAAACCTATGAAATGGCTTCATAGTGTACCATGCCCGCTCACCTTGGCAGTGATATGGGAGTAATTAACCCGGACATAAGGGAATCACGACTCGCGGTGAATGTGCACCACATCTGCAGAGGGTTACAAACTGTTATAACAGTCGTGCTCACGGTCACGAGCGGCCCGGAAAACTCACAGAATAATTGGTTACTCATTGTGGTTCATTTATGATGGTATACGATGTTAATATGATGCAAATGATTATGATATCTGATTATGTGGGTATAAATGGGAGCTTAAGCATAACTTGATAATACTTGATAATAAAATCTTAACTTACTAAAAGTGCTAACTGCAGTAAACATGTGTCATCCTTTTTGAGCTTTATAACCCCATGTTATCTTGTTAAGTACGGGAAGTACTTACGCTTGTTTACTTTCTATATTTGGATAAAAATCCCGAATGGGTAACAGATGACAACGGGTATGAGGAGTTTTCTTAGGATTATTAGGCTTGTGGTCAACCAGTTGACCTTCCCTGTGATGGAGTTCCACGAGAGAGTTTACATTTAATCTTCCGTTGTATTGTATAAGACTATGTGATATTATTAATCGTGATGTAAGATACACCGTGATGATATTTTTTTATATATTTGTCGACTTATGTGTGTGACTGATCCCTGGGCACACATAAGCTTTATGCATTCAATTTTATCCTTAAAATTGGGTGTGATAGTTCCAATGCAGTGTTGTTTCAACTATAGTTTGAGATTCAAACCTAGTTACCTAGGCCTTGTTTAGATTGCAAGTTTTTTCACTCTCTCTCCATCACATCAAATCTTTGGACACATGCATGGAGTATTAAATGTAGATAAAAAAATAACTAATTACATAATTTGATTGTAAATTACGAGACGAATCTTTTAAGCCTAGTTAGACCATGATTGGACAATAATTGTCAAATACAAACGAAAGTGCTACAGTGCCTAATACTGATTCCTAACCTCAATCTAAACAAGGCCCTAATTTAGTTTTGCATCATATACAACAGTCAGGTGGTCAATAGAAGACAGATAATTTATCCACGAATTGATAGAAACAGCCAATATTCCACAAGGCTAAAACAAACAACAATGAGCAAAAGCTTCCAGCACTCTCAAACAAGAAGAGCAAAAGTTTCCAACAAACTTGACAACAGGAATCTGAATCTCTCATTTAACCGTATATTTGGTTCAACGAATTTCAAGGTAGTAAAAGGAAAGCAAACATGCATGCATTTGTGGCCATTTTGAGGAATAACAATAGTTTAAAAGCATCAGCCGAAACTGCTCATTTGATAGTTCAACCAAATTTGCGAGCACATTTCATTTCAGCTTAATTAAGATGACTACAAACTCACAACCAAGAGCATTTAGACGAGAGGTTGGACAGCGTCCATCGCACACCCCATCCAGACAGCTCCTCGGTATCCAGAAAATGCTGCTTCCTTTGCCACGGGTAGGATGAATAGAAAAGGCAACGGAACAGTCAACATACCAGGTCTTGCATGACTCGATTGTTAATTGAAAGGACAACCAGATTGACCAATTAGAAGAGTACACAGATATAGCTCAAAAAATGGTCATTAGTTATTGACTTATTGGAGAGGAATTTAGTAAGCGAGAGTATGCAAAAGGATCATAATGTGCAAAAACAATACCTTCTCTATGAGTGGTCCTGGGAAGTAGCCGTTGCAAGGTGCTTAGAAGGGGAACGCCTTGGATCTGAAGGAAAGAGCCAAAAGTAATAATAAACAACAAAGCATGAGGGAGTATATTAGATTTGCAATGTTTACCTTTCTTGCCTGTAACCGGCTGCACAGATATGTTGAGCTCCAAAACCAAACGAGATTAGCACGTGGACAGAGAAATCACTGGTTTGGAAGTGACCTGCATCAGATCCCATGCTACCAACTAATGGACATCAATGCGACGATGCCCATATGAGTACACTTGCTATGACCCTCGGGAACATCCAGGCCGCGGCGACCTGATGGGATGAGGGGAGGGCCGTGGTGCCGGGTGGACCCACGAGGGAGGCAAGGCAAGGTGTCGAACCAGGTGCGGCGAGACTCTTTTGGGCTGATAGATGGATTGATAGTCAACAAGTGGAAGATATTGCACCACAAGTAGTTGTGCTAGTGCCCAAGTGGGATCTGCACACAAAAAAACAAAGAGAAAGAAAAGAGGATAAATAACAACGATAAAATATAACTCTACGAAGAGGAAGCATAATTAATAATATTCAGAGTAAAGTGGTTTAAAAATAGGATGGGAATCTCTGGCATTTTACAAAACATCAGTTCACACCAAAATCTGGTGGAACAATGTAGTTTGTTGGAATAGGATAACAAATAGCAAATACATACATTCAAGGTCACAAAAAAATTACATCAGAAAAGTCCGAGTGTAGATCCTTGAAACAAAAAGTAAGTTGCTAGTGATTAAAATAAATCTAAGTATACAGTTTATCCTGTTGAGAAATTGAATTGACAAAAGTTGCATTCAAAATAATGCACACAAACAACAGAAATTGTTATGGGCGCACTGTCCATACGCTGACCATAAATCACAAGCAGGTAGAATTCATAGATGTGACTACACAAAAAGGAAGTTGATTTGATGCTACAATCTCTAACTAAATAAAAATATGAATCAACAGCATGTCCAAACAAGCCAAAGCAAATAAAACAAAAGGGAAGACAACTTGGAGGACTAGAACAAATACAAGATCCAAGGCAGGTAAAGAACTAGAACACCCAGGCAAATTCGGTAGTACTGGGCACGTACTACTCCATATTCTCCAGGGAGAGAAAGTTGGACCAAACAGCACCATAGGCCAACCATGCCAAACAGGCAATCATGCTTCCCCAACAAAAACAAAAACATCACTACTTAACCTAACAAGCGGTCCCATTGCTGAGTTTCGAACGATTTCAAAATAGCTGAAATCAAAATTATTTCATTTAAATAACATTGTTGCACCTCGTCAAGCAGGAAAACAGTAGTTCCATGGTCTATAATCTAGAAAACTAAGCTTGGGAATGAACTAATCCATCTCAAAATCAAAATGGTGGGATGGGTTTATCTCTATTATACCTGGATTGCACATTTCACTACTGCATTCTTCTGCTTATGCTAGTAAAGATGCAAAGAGAGTGCTAGCTTAAAATGGAATAGTTTTACTTGATCAAACTTTAGGGTGTGACTGAACTCTGAAGTGTCACTCAAAAGCATCATGAAATGCTTTGCCACCCACCAGGGCAAAAAAAAAAAGATCATGCTGAGAAGGAAATGGTAAGCAGAGGAAGTTTACTATTAGGAAACAACTTCTTCTGGCCTCCGGACCCTGATAAGAAATTTTAAGAAAAAATCATCACATGAAGAATATATATATTGCAATATAGCTTCCCATCTGAGATTACATCCAAACAAACATTATTTATATAAGCTGAGAGTTCACGTGAAAGCAAATTATCATATAAAATTTTCATGATATGACATTTGAATATTGCATTGTGTAGCTGATTAAGTCTTAGCAACAAACATTTTAGCTCTCCTGAGATGAAAAAAATACTGATATATTCATTAAGCTAAGAAGATTCAGTTCAGTTGTAGGGAACTAAATAACCTGGAGAACCTTCAAATCAGTTGTTCATAACACTGAAAGAATGGGTGTTCTGAAGTACCAAAATCTAAGTTCATCTATATATTAAGCCTAAAAAAATTACCAAAAAACCTGCACCCAAGGAAAACAAACAAGATACACACAATCGAAGGGAGAAGCTTGCACAAGCATTTCCAATAGATGTCCGTCAGGAAGAAGAGCTTCCATAATCCACACAAGCACAAGCAACAACAACAAGGAAAAGACAAAATATATTTTAGAAGTAATCACACCATATAAATTTATGACTCAGTAAGCTTCATAAATGGAGCTCCTAGTTCAAAATATTCCTAGAGGGATGCATATCAAATGGTTTTGGAAGGGTTATGCAGGAAGAAATTTGTTCCTAGAGAGTTATATTTACATGGATTTGTGCTAATCCTACCATGAGTTTAGCCAAACACAACAAAATTACATCAGCCACGAGTGTGAAATGACGATGCTTAGCTACCAAAGCTACATAAGCTCTGCAATCAGAAGCTATTTGGCATGCTTTGCTATAATATATTTATTACTGAGTCGAAAGCAACATTCTTAACAATCAATTATCACTTACTTTGGCTTTTAGATTCGACATAGCTAACTGCAACTTTTCTATGGTTCTTGAGCCAGCAGCATGATCATCCATGGCAACCTTGATAAAATCACCATTTAGCCAATTTGTTCGGGCAGACACATACCTGCAAGATGGAAAAAATAATAGAAGAAATTAGCAATACTATACAGAAACCATTAAAATAAAGGAGATACGTCCTACAAGATATTCACTAGGTAAATAAGACAAATAGTGCAAATTCAATTCAAAAGGAAATTATTACCTAGGTAGAAATAGAAATGAAATGACTCAATTTTCATAAGGAGAAAGAGCAAGTAATCTGCTATGGAAAGTGGAACTATTTTCAGAGGTAGAATACAGGTGCAGTCTTTCTTTTTTTCGAGTGCACTATATGACTATGTTTCATTACTAATGCAGCTAGTTTAGTTGTTCAATTCAAAAAGCAAATTGTTACCTAGGCAGAAATCAAAATAGAGAGAAAAACAATGAGGCATTATGTTTAGACAAAGTTTGTATCATGAACCATTTTTTTCCAAGTCCCGAGTACCAGAACATTTGGAATGATGAGAAAAGTATATTGATCTGAACACATTTTCCCATATATCAAATTTATCCTACGCAACAAAAAATCATTTATCAAACCACAAACTTTGTTTTATTTCAGTCATAAAGAAATATTTGTTCAACACAAAACCTTGTGGCCTGATTTATTTCTAACTACAAATTCTCTGTGTTCAAATAAGTAAACAACAAATATTGTTCTGAGTCTTGGAGACACACACCGGTCATGTGACCATATGTATTCTTAACCATATAAATTCAATTTTCAAATCACATGGATTCGTGAGTTCAATCCACAAATACTTGTGCCCATATTTATTCTTGACATAGAAGTTCATTTATCAAACCACAAATATAGATTCTATCCCAAGGAGTACTCTAATGACTAGGTAAAAATGGAAGCATCATAAAAAAAAGAGGTAAGATTAGGTCGACTACCAAAGAAAGTCATATTTGACAAAAAATGTATATACTCATATAAATGAAATCATGTACGAGTCATCCTATTTCTGCTAAGCTGAAAATTGATGAAAATGCTTAGTTAGCAAGCTTCATATTGCTATAATTTTTTAAATTTTATTGTACTCAATTTGGATGCGAGTCTTAATATAATTTTTATTTTTCTATGTACACGCAAATTGAAAGAAGTGAACAAGAAGGGAGAAAATATTTTGTATTTTATGGTGCGGGAGATATTATTATATATCCATGGCTCTGAGATGTTTACTTATTTAAGAAAGATTAGTGAACTGGATTACAGAATAAAGAGCAAATAACTGTTGCATCTACGGTTCTTTATTCTAAAAATAGAAAGCGCGAGAAAAGAAAAGATGATAGGAAGGAGATAACAACAATATGAATAGCAGACTAGCAGCTTGTTAGAGTAAACAAGCAAAAGAAGATTAGAGAACTGGACAGGTGAACAGGTCTCACAAATGTTGACTAAAAATAAAAAACAAGTAAGATGCATAACTGAACTGGTTAGAAAAATATAAGGCAAAAAAGGTCCCTTGCAGTAATCTGTAAATGATAGACACGATCTAGTAAGCTAAACAAAGGTCCCTTGCAGTAATCTATAAATGATAGACACAAATAAGCTATATCTGGTAAGCTAAACAACCTCCAGGCTCATTTCATGCAACAAGGAAAAATATAGAGAATTATCCAGGGGAGCCGATCATAGATCGATTTTAATGGCAGATGAGATCATGCCCTGTTGCTGCAGCAGTGCTGTACTGCTGTTTTGCACGAAAACAATGTAGAGAACGAAATTAAATACAAAAGTTACTATGTGCATATAAACTTAAAAAACACATGACCTGAAAGTACCTCAACTTGCATCGTCGTGCAAATAGATTCCAGATCCATGAGCAAAAAGATCAGGATCAGACAATCTACTTTAGGGTCTTGGATCTACATACAACAGAGGAAAGTCACATTGCCAATCAATCATTAATCCACATCCCCAACAGTAAAAGGGACCAAAATTGGGGTATCGAATATGAGTTCGGAGATGGGTACCATACCAGCGAACGGTTCGGGTGAGCGATTCTCCTCGTACGGTCGTCGCGTTGCGCCCCTGAAGAAGAGGATGCCGATGGCATCGTGACAGGAAAGAGGGCAGTGCCTATGAGGCTGCGGATAAGGTGAGGCCGCCACAGCCGCCGTCGAGTCACGCAGAGGGGCTCTAGAGGGACCGACGCCGCCAGTTGTAGACGGGTGCTGTAGGTATGGCGAGGACGCCGCCGCCGCCGAATCCCTCAGGCAAGGTAGCTGCCGATAAGGCACGGCTGCCGCCGCGGATTCACTCAGCATAGGGATTGGGAAGAAGGTGAAGAGGTGGAGACGAGCAGACGAACTGCTGCCAGCTTGAGGCAAATTGATGGGTTGTAGCAGCGGGCCCAAGTGCAGCGAGCTCGCTGGTGCCGAACCAGGGAGCAGGGGCGGCGGCGAGCTGAGGCTGTTGAAAGGTCCTAATGGCTAGACGTGGTGAATAGCCTAATAAAATTTGCTACAACAACACTTAACAAAATGGTTAGACAATTATGAGGCGAAGCAAGTGTTGCGCTAGCCTACTCAAAATGCAAGCCACCTACTACAATTCTAGTTTAGATAGTGTCTATTCACACAATAGCTATGACACTACCCTATGTTAGTGTGCTCTCAAAGGCTAACTAAAGAGCCACACCAACCAAGCAAGTAAACTCTCACAACTAGCTACACTAAAGAGTTTGACAACTAGTTTGCGGTAATGTAAAGAGAGTGATCAAGAAGGTTATACCGCCGTGTAGATGAAGGTACCAATCAATCATAAGGATGAATAACAATAAAGACCAATCACCTCGGAATCAATGATGAACACAATGATTTTTACCTGAGGTTCACTTGCTTGCCGGCAAGCTAGTCCTCGTTGTGGCGATTCACTCACTTGGAGGTTCACCGTTAATTGGCTTCACACGCCAAACCCTCAATAGAGTGCCGCACAACCAACACAAGATGAGGATCACATAATCCACGAGCAATTCACTAGAATATCTTTTGGCTCTCCGCTGGGAAAAGGTCAAGAACCCCTCACAATCACCACGATCGGAGCCAGAGACAATCACCACTCTCCGCTCGACGATCCTTGCTGCTCCAAGCCATCTAGGTGGCGAAACCACCAAGAGTAACAAGCGAAATCTGCAGCGAAACACGAACACCAAGTGCCTCTAGATGCAATCACTCAAGCAATGCACTTGGATTCACTCCCAATCTCACAAAGTTGATGAATCAATGATGGAGATGAGTGGGAGGGCTTTGGCTAAGCTCACAAGGTTGCTATGTCAATGAAAATGGCCAAAGGTGTGAGCTTCAACTGGTCATCGGGCTTAAATAGAAGCCCCCACGAAATAGAGCCGTTGTACCCCTTTACTGGGCACAACGCGGGGTGATCGGACGCTCCGGTCCGATCGACCGGACGCTGGCCCTCAGCGTTCGGTCACGTGATTCACGCCACGTGTCCCCTACTTCAAATATTGTTCGTCAGATTTCAACGGTCATCTGCTGACCAGACGCAGTGCACAAACTGACCGGACGCTCAGCCTCCAGCGTCCGATCGTTTCTAGTAAGGTTCTAGAAACGATTTTCTTCGACCAGACACGTCTGGTCATGCTTGACCGGACCCTGCCAGCGTCCGGTCACACAGTGACTTTTCTCGGCGCTGCTCAACAATAGGACCGGACCCTAGACCTCAGCGTCCGGTCAGTCCAAGACACAGCGTTCGGTCGTTTGACCGACACCAGCATCTTCGCTGCCACACTTGATCGGACGCGTCGGTCTCTTAGAGACCAGCGTCCGGTCACTCAGTGACCAACAAGACTAACTCATTTTCACCTCTAACTTCTTCACCCTTGCTCAAATGTGCCAACCACCAAGTGTATCACCTTGTGCACATGTGTTAGCATATTTTCATAAACATTTTCAAGGGTGTTAGCATTCCACTAGATCCTAAATGCATATGCAATGAGTTAGAGCATCTAGTGGCACTTTGATAACCGCATTTCGATACGAGTTTCACCCCTCTTAATAGTACGGCTATCAAACCTAAATGTGATCACACTCTCTAAGTGTCTTGATCACCAAAACAAAATAGCTCCTATGGTTTATACCTTTGCCTTGAGCTTTTTATTTTTCTCTTTCTTCTTTCCAAGTCCAAGCACTTGATCATCACCATGGCATCATCATCATCATGCTATGATCTTCATTTGCTTCACCACTTGGAATGTGCTACCTATCTCATGATCACTTGATAAACTAGGTTAGCACTTAGGGTTTCATCAATTCACCAAAACCAAACTAGAGCTTTCAATCTCCCCCTTTTTGGTAATTGATGACAACCCTTTCACAAAGATATGAATTGAAATTCAATTGAATCCTATATTGCTTGCCCAAGCATATTTACCATGTGTAAAAGAATATGGACAAGTTTCATGAACCCTAAATGGTAGCAATTGCTCCCCCTACATATGTGCTAAGAGTTTGGATTGTAGCTTGCACATATGCTTAGATAAGAAATATAGGAGACAATGTCTACCAAATGATGCTAAGGTATAAAAGATGGACCTTTGAAGCATGGTACCAATTGGAGTGCATCATTATACCATCCTTAGCACCATGATTAGCTTTATACCACTTGGAAATACACTTTGAAAAGATGCCACTTGAAAAAAAAAACTTACTTAGAAATGAAAGTTATCTAGTGATTTCATTTCATCATTCAATCTTACAACTAGCATTCATCACACAAGCATGGATATTTTAAATTTAGAACTTATGCCATGCAAGCAAACATACGAAATGCATATTCAAATGCACCATACAAGTTCATGAGCTTGCTCCCCCTACTTGTGTGCTCAAAGTTTTTAATTGATTCCTTTTCTTTTATCATATCTCTCCCCCTATGTTAAATTCTCCCCCTTTGTTGTCTTTTCACTATCTTAGTGCACTTCTTTCTCCCCCTATATCTTTGTTTCTCTCCCCCTTTGTCATCAATGACTATAAAGACTAAAAATATAGATAGTACCACTTGTAGGGTCGAGATTATCGATGTCAATCAATGGGGTGAGGATCATTTTCCCAAATTTGGTCTAATCTAGATCATTTACCAAAGATATTTAACTCGGTTTGATCCAAGGACAAGCTTCTTCACACCTCCAAATAAGGGTTATCTTATACCATGTTGAGTTAAACACTTAAAGTTCATTTTCTAGATTAAACACTAGGTTTACAAGCCCACAAACATGTCATATGCTACCACTAGACCAAGTCAAGCATAGAAGCAATTGTGATACCATATAAACATCAAATTTATTTGATTTTCATGAATGAGCCTAATAAAATTGAACCAATTGAAAGGTTCTAATAAAATTAAAAATGTGACTAGATGCACTAAACATGTCCTTAGCAAGGATGTATGTCATGCCAATCAACTTTTACCTTGAATAGCTCGAAGGAGAGGCATGTCATATAAGTGAGGGGGTGCATCAACACATATTTGAGAAATCCAATATGTTCAACTCATTCCTTAGCTTGCAAAACCTTTTCTCATCCAATGGCTTGGTGAATATATCGGTAAGTTGATCTTCGGTGCCCTACACTCTCAATGCAAATGTCCCATTTTTGTTGGTGATCTCTTATGAAATAGGTGGCGGACATCTATATGCTTTGTTCTTGCATGTTGGACCTGGATTGTTGGTTAGCTTGATTGCACTCTCATTGTCACATAGCAATGGCACTTTCTTGAACTTGATTCCAAAGTCATTCAAGGTGGCCTTCATCCAAAGAATTTATACACAACAACTACTGGTGGATATGTATTCAGCTTCAGCGGTTGATAATGCAACATTATTTTGCTTCTTTGATGACCATGAAACAAGTGATCTTCCCAACAATTGACATGTGCTCGAGGTGCTCTTCTTTTCAACCTTTGCATCCCGCATAATCCGAGTCGGAGTAACCAACTAGCTCAAACTTTGCTCCTTTGGGATACCATAAACCAACAGTTTGGTGTATACTTCAAGTACCTCAATATTCTCTTTGTAGCCTTCAAATGACTTTCTCTTGGTGAGGCTTG
Organism: Miscanthus floridulus; assembly: GCF_019320115.1. NCBI lineage: Eukaryota > Viridiplantae > Streptophyta > Magnoliopsida > Poales > Poaceae > Miscanthus > Miscanthus floridulus. The sequence continues at coordinate 33,029,974 of NC_089586.1, read as the reverse complement.
AAATCTTGCACACATGCATACACTAAACATGACATCCGGACCTTGATGCGGTCACATAGAGTAGGCTTCCAATCATAGACCGATATAATTTTTGATCCACCATGTTTCCACTTGCATCACTATCCAAGTTGCCATTGGTTCCTATTGGTGTGCTAATGGCTTTACTATCAATCATTCCAAACTTTTTGATCATGTCCTTGATGTACTTGCCTTGACTTACAAAGGTACCATTCTTCAATTGCTTGATTTGAAGACCAAGGAAGTAACTTAACTCTCCAATCATGGACATTCTCAAACTCATTAGCCATCATCTTTCCAAATTCATCACAAAAATTTTGATTGGTTGATCCAAATATGATGTCATCAACATATATTTGCAATACAAATAGATCATTTTCCAATCTTCTTGATGAAAAGAGTGGTGTCAACCTTGCCCATTGTGAACCCTTTAGAGAGTAGGAAATCCCTCAATCTCTCATACCATGCTCTAGGTGCTTGCTTCAAGCCATACAATGCCTTCTTCAACTTGTACACATGGTTGGGCTTCTTATCATCTTCAAAACTGGGAGGTTGCTCAACATATACTTCTTCATTGATGTAACCATTGAGAAATGCACTCTTAACATCCATTTGATAGAGCTTGATGTTGTGGGCACAAGCATAGGCTAGCAAGATTCTAATTGCTTCCAATCTAGCAATCGGAGCATATGTTTTCTCAAAGTCAAGACCTTCAACTTGTGTATAGCCTTGTGCTACCAATCTTGCTTTGTTCCTTACTACTATCCCATCTTGATCTTGCTTGTTTCTAAAGACCCATTTGGTTCTAATCATATTATGTCCCTTTGGTCTCTCTACTAATTTCATACTTGATTTCTTGTAAATTATTCAATTCTTCATGCATAGCATTCACCCAATCAACATCCTTCAATGCTTCATCTATCTTCTTTGGTTCAATGGATGACACAAATGAGAAATGCTCACAAAATGAAGCCAATCTTGATCTAGTTTGCACACCTCTTGAAATATCACCAATGATAGTGTCCAATGGATGATCTCTTGCAATATTGGTTGGTTGGAGGATTAGAACTTGATTGCTTGCACTTGCTTGATCATTGGGTTGAGATGATGTACTAGCCACTTGATCTTGTTCATTATCATGAGATCCACTTACACTAACTTGATTTGTATCATCTTGCACATTTGAGTTAGAGAGCACTTGCACTTGATCATCTTCATCATCATTCACTTGCCTAGGCCTCAATTCACCAATATCCATGTTCTTCATGGCATTTGAAAGTTGAATGCCTCTAACATCTTCCAAGTTCTCATTCTCTACTTGTGAACCCTTGGTTTCATCAAATTCAACATCATGAACTTCCTCAAGAGTACCACTATCCAAATTCCAAACTCTATATGCTTTGCTTGTAGTGGAATAATCCAAGTAGGAATCCTTCATCACATTTCTTGTCAAACTTGCCCAATCTAGTGCCATTTCTTCAAGATATAGCATTTGCAACCAAAGACCTGAAAATATGCAATGTTGGGCTTTCTACCATTCAAGAGCTCATATGGTGTCTTCTCTTTCAATGGGTGACAATAGAGGCGGTTGCTACAATAGCAAGTCGTGTTGATAGCTTTGGCCCAAAAAGATTGACTCACATTGTACTCACTAAGCATAGACCTTGCCATATCAATGAGTGTTCTATTCTTCCTCTCAACAAGGACCATTTGATTGTGGAGTGTACTTGGCCGAGAATTGATGTCTAATTCCAAATTCATCACATAACTCATCAATTCTAGTAGTTCTTGAACTCACTATCATTGTCACTTCTAACTCTCTTGATGGTTGTTTCAAACTCATTGTGAATGCCTTTGACAAATGATTTGAATGTTGCAAATACATCACTTTTGTCTACTAGAAAGAATACCCATGTGTATCTAGTGTAGTCATCCACTATCACAAAGCCATATTTGTTACCACCTGATACTAGTGTATTGTGTTGGCCCAAACAAATCCATGTGCAATAACTCAAATGCTTTGCTAGTGCTCATCATGCTTTTCTTGGGATGGGTGTTTCCAACTTGTTTTCTGGCTTGACAAGAGCTACAAATGCTTATCCTTTTCAAACACAACTATCTTTCAAGCCTCTAACCAAGTCATGCTTAACCAATCTATTCAATTGTTTCATTCCAACATGACCAAGCCTTCTATGCCATAACCAACCCATGCTAGACTTAGTGAACAAGCTATGTAGATAATTTAGCTTCACTAGCATTGAAATCAACCAAGTATAGATTCTCATATCTAAAGCCTTTGAAGATCAAGTTAGAGCCATCTACACTTATGATCTCTACATCATCTACCCCAAATATGCATTCGAATCCAAGATCACACAATTGAGCCACAGATAGCAAGTTGAAGTTCAAGCTCTCTACTAGTAACACATTGGAATATGCTCATGTCATTGGATATTGCAATCTTACCAAGCCCTTTGACCTTGCCTTTGTCATTGTCACCAAATGTGATACTATCATAACCATCATTGCTATTGGTGTTGATTGAGTTGAACATTTTTGCATCACCGGTCATGTGTTGAGTGCACCCACTATCAAGAACCCAATACCTTCCTCTAGCTTTATAATTTACCTACAAAGGAAGATCAATTCTTTTTAGATACCCAAACTTGCTTGGGTCCTTGAAGGTTAGTCACTAAGCTCTTTGGTACCCAAATGGCTTTCTTCTTTGAGCACATCCATGATTTACCAATGAACTTAGCCTTTACACCATTTACACCCTTGGTAAGTACATAGAAAGAATCAAGCTTAATGGAGGATACATTAGCTTGTGACTTCTTGCTCATGCACTTTTGCTCTACATGACCAACTTGCTTGAAACTAGTGCAAAACCGTCCATTATTCTTCACACAACTAGTCTTGTGAGGAGCAAAGGCCGCCTTCCTTTCTTGGGGGTATAGCCCAATCCCTCTTTGTAGAAAGAAGCTCTTTGGCTACCCAAGCACATAAGCAAGCAGTCCTCACCACCATAGGCCTTAGCCAAGGTGTGAGTGAGCTTATTGACCTTCTTCTTGAGGTTCTCATTTTCAACTATTAGTGAGGCATCACAAGTGAAACCATCACTACTAGATGAGGTGGAAGTAGAAGTACTACAAGAAGGATTAGTAGAAGCAACAATGATAGGTATAGATAGTGATTCATCAATTATATCACAAGTTAAACCTACATTGCAAGTTTCAACATGTTTCTTTTTATTTTGCTCATCAAGCAAAGAGGAATGAGCCTTTTCAAGCTTTTTGTGAGCTTTGTCAAGCTTCTCATTGGCTTCCTCTAGCCTCTCATGAGATGCATTGAGCTCATTAAAGGCTTGCTTAAGGTCTTTTAGTTCCTTACGTAAGCTTTTGTATTCCCTTCTCTTGATGTCAAAGTGTTCTCTAGCATCCTCTAGCATGTCAAATAGTTCATCTTTGTGTGTTCATCATCATCACTATCACTATTATGGTTATTTTCATTTTCATTTTCATCATCATGTTCTTCATCACTTTCATCATCACTAGTTTGTACCTTAGTGGCCTTAGCCATGAAGCATGATGAGGATTTGAAGAGAGAAGGCTTCTCATTGATAGCAATGCTTGCAAGAACCTTCTTCTTGGTGGTCTTGTTATCATCATCATCATCACTTGAGGAAGCATCACTATCCCAAGTGACTACATATGAACCACCCTTCTTCTTCTTGAATGCCATCTTGTCCTTCTTCTCTTTCTTTTTCTTCTTGTCCTTCTTGTTATCATCATCATTGTCGCTATTGTATGGGCATTGAGCAACAAGATGATCTTTGCTTCCACACTTGAAGCACCTTCTTGACTCTTCTTTGTTCTTGGATGAAGACTTCTTTCTTCTAGCACGGTAGCCCTTCTTCACCATGAACTTGCCAAATTTCTTGACAAAGAGAGCCATCTTCTCATTATCATCATCATCATCCCATGAATCATCATCTTCACTTGATGTTTCTTGCTTAGCTTTTCCCTTGAATGCCATGCTCTTCTTCTTGTCATCCTTCTTCTCATCTTTTTTCTCCTTCTTTTCTTCCTTCTCATCATCATCTCTATATGTATCATCAGTCATTATATCTCCCAATACTTGGTTTGGTGTCATGGTGTCCAAACCGCTTCTTACTAGAATGGTGACCAATGTACCAAATCTTGAAGGCAAACATCTCAAGAACTTATGTGAGAAGTCCTTGTCCTTCACCTCTTCACCAAGTACTTTAAGATCATTGGCAAACACTTGAAGCCTATGGAACATCTCCGACACAGTCTCATCCTCCTTCATCTTGAAGCTTGCAAACTTCTCTTTGAGGATGTATGCCTTTGCACCCTTCACAGCTTGAGTGCCCTCAAATGATTCTTCTAACTTCTTCCATCCTCATGAGCCATCTCAACATTCTTGATTTGCTCAAATATTCTTTCATCAATTGCATCATGAATAGCACTTTGAGCAATGTCATTGTTTTGAAGAAGCACTTCTTTGGCCGTGGTGGGATTCTCCGGATCACCAATCTTAATTTTGGTTTCTACCACCTTCCACACCTTTCTATTGATTGACTTGATGTGTGTGGCCATCTTTGACTTCCAATAAGGATAGTTAGTGCCATCAAATTGGAGTGGCTTTTTGGTGTTGTTGATTTAAGCTATTTTTACACCAAAGGTTGTTAAGCCTCAAATCACGGTGACCTCGGCTCTGATACCACTTGAAAGGTCCTAATGGCTAGAGGGGGTGAATAGCCTAATAAAATTTACTACAACAACACTTAACAAAATGGTTAGACAATTATGAGGCGAAGCAAGTGTTGCGCTAGCCTACTCAAAATACAAGCCACCTACCACAATTCTAGTTTAGATAGTGTCTATTCACACAATAGCTATGATCCTATGTTAGTGTGCTCTCAAAGGATAACTAAAGAGCCACACCAACTAAGCAAGCAAGCTCTCACAACTAGCTACATTAAAGAGCTTGACAACTAGTTTGTAGTAATGTAAAAAGAGTGATCAAGAAGGTTATACCGCCGTGTAGATGAAGGTACCAATCAACCACAAGGATGAATAACAATAAAGACCAATCACCTAGGAATCAATGATGAACACAATGATTTTTACCGAGGTTCACTTGCTTGCCGGCAAGCTAGTCCTCGTTGTGGCGATTCACTCAATTGGAGGTTCACGCGCTAATTGACTTCACACGCTAAACCCTCAATACGGTACCGCACAACCAATACAAGATGAGGATCACACAAGCCATGAGCAATCCACTAGAGTACCTTTTGGCTCTCCACCGGAGAAAGGTCAAGAACCCCTTACAATCATCTCGATCAGAGCTGGAGACAATCACCACTCTCCGCTCGACGATCCTTGCTGCTCCAAGCCATCTAGGTGGCGGTAACCACCAAGAGTAACAAGCGAAATCCACAGTGAAACAGAACACCAAGTGCCTCTAGATGCAATCACTCAAGCAATGCACTTGGATTCACTCCCAATCTCACAAAGATGATGAATCAATGATGGAGATGAGTGGGAGGACTTTGGCTAAGCTCATAAGGTTGCTATGTCAATGAAAATGACCAAAGGTGTGAGCTTCAACCGGCCATGGAGCTTAAATCAAAGCCCCACAAAATAGAGTCATTGTACCCCTTTACTAGACACAACGCGGGGTGACCGGACGCTCCGGTCCGATCGACCGGACGCTGGCCCTCAGCGTCCGGTCACGTGATTCATGGCACGTGTCCCCTGCTTCAAATACTGTTCATCAGATTTCAATAGTCATCTGCTGACCGGACGCAGCGCACAAACTAACCGGACGCTCAACCTCCAGAAACGATTTTCTTCGACCGGACGCGTCCGGTCATGCTTGACCGGACCCTGCCAGCGTCCAGTCACACAATGACTTTTCTTGGCGCTGCCCGACAACATGACCGGACCCTGGACCTCAGCGCCCGGTCAGTCCAAGACACAACGTCTGGTCGTTTGACCGACGCCAGCATCTTCGCTGCCACACTTGACCGGACGCGCCGGTCCCTCAGAGACCAGCGTCCGGTCACTCAGTGACCAGCAAGACTAACTCTTTTTCACCTCTAACTTCTTCATCCTTGCTCAAATGTGCCAACCACCAAGTGTATCACCTTGTGCACATGTGTTAGCATATTTTCATAAACATTTTCAAGGGTGTTAGCATTCCACTAGATCCTAAATGCATATGCAATGAGTTAGAGCATCTAGTGGCACTTTGATAATCGCATTCCGATACGAGTTTCACCCCTCTTAATAGTACGACTATCAAACATAAATGTGATCACACTATCTCTAAGTGTCTTGATCACCAAAACAAAATAGCTCATATGGTTTATACCTTTGCCTTGAGCTTTTTGTTTTTCTCTTTCTTCTTTTCAAGTCCAAGCACTTGATCATCACCATGGCATCATCATCATCATGCTATGATCTTCATTTGCTTCACCACTTGGAATGTGCTACCTATCTCATGATCACTTGATAAACTAGGTTAGCACTTAGGATTTCATCAATTCTCCAAAATCAAACTAGAGCTTTCAGCTGTGCGGTGGGGGCGGCGGCGGCGGCGATCTGGGTTTGTGCGACGAGAGCAGATAGAAGAAACCGACGTCTCCCACGATATATGAATATTGGAATGGAAAAAAGAATATATTAATAAACAAGAGGTGGGTGCGGGAGACGGTAGACCGGGCCAGCGTGCGCAGATCTGATTGGCTCGGGTGGTGCCGCGCGGTGGGTTGAGTTGGCTTGGGTACTGATTATTATTCAGTACCCAGGGTGGTACATAGAATGTATATATATATATATGTGTGTGTGTGTGTGTGTGTGTGTGTGTGTGTGTTGTGTGTGTGTGTGTGTGTCACGACAGTCGCCGGAGCTTGCATTTCACAACAACAATGGTATAATTCAAGGAGGCAAAATAATCAACAATTAGATCATCATAATGCCATCCGTAAGAAACATGCACCATAGCAAGGGTTTAGTGATTCTGTGGTTGTCTATTTCTTTCTCTCTCTTTTTTTCTTTCGAAAAGCTACTCTTGGTGACGGACTGACGGACTCACGGTGACAATTGACACGGTCCTCATGGATTCGGCCGGTAAACGCGCGCGCTGCCTGTGCGCTGTGGTTGTCACCCGAAAGACGAAAAGCCTCCGCGACCCCCGTCCTATCCTCTTCGGCGCGGTCCCTCCCATCATCTTGAAAATCCGTGCATTGTGCTCGTGGGTGAGGAAACCGCAGAAGAGACACCGCAAAACAGACAACACCGTACCGGCCGGGCACGGCCACCCAGCTTCCCTCCCTCGCGGGCTCTCCCGTCTCCCCTCCCCTCCAAAGGCAGCAGCGAGCCACCATACAACGCCAGTGCTCCCCCCGCCTTTAGTTACCTGCGGGCCGCGGCCGCGCTTTGGTCAGGTCTGGATGCGCTGCCGCTGCATGCCCCAGCCCCAGCCCCAGCCCCCTGCAGGGTTCTCGCCAGTCGCCACGATAAAAGGCGGTCAGGCAGAGGGAGGGAGAAAAGAAGCCGCCGCGCGGGGCAAAGCTACTCCTACCCAAAGCGGAGGCGGGCAGTGGGCAGTGGGCAGTGGGCAGTGGGCAGTGGCAGTGCATGCATGTATAAAGAAAGGGCTCAAAGGAGTCGAGGCAATCGAAGAGGGAATCTCCCTCCCTCAAGCCGAGAGCCAGCCGGCCTTCCAATGCCCCGCCGCGGCGGCGACGTGGCCGCCGCGCTTTGCTCTGCTGATGCCGACCTGGCCACTTTTGACTGGGATGGGATCTTTTCTCTCAACCGCTCAGGCTCAGGATGCGCGCACCGCGCCGCGCCTTATCGGCCAGCACCCAGCAGCAAATCACTTGGGCTTAGCTCTAGGGCGGGGTGGGCGGCACATGCGTGTGAATGATGCGTCGTCGTGCAGGGGAAGCTCATGCTCATATGGAGACATGGAACCAGTGAACCACCTGCCTTCAACTGCAAAGAGCTAAAGACAAGGCATGGGCACAAAAGACTTCAAAGAGCATCCAATGCAGTGCATTCCACACGCACTTGGGCATTTTTATATAACAGAGAAACCGAGAAAGAGACCGACGACGAGCTGCCGCTGGTTTTACCGATGCGGTCTCCAGGTTGTGTGTTGTGTGCACGTGCTGGCGCGCGCTTACACGAGACGCAGCACCTCTCTGGGACCTGGGGACGAGAGGTGTTGGTTCGCCGCACGACGCATTGCGTTGCACGTGCATAGCTGCTACCACCGGTCAAGCACAGCTACTGCTTTACTCGGAAGGAAGGAAGCAAAACGTTATCACAACTACAGAGGTTGAGGCCATGTTGGATTCTTCAACTGCTGGAATTGGTGTTTCGTGCCTGACTCCTATCAAATGAATTGCACCAGACAACGTTTCTCAACAGTCTTCGGTATCTGTCCTCGGTGTCATCGCGGCCAAGGCCACACTCCCAACAGATGAAGATGAAGGTGCCAGCAATTCACACACCAAGTACCAATACCCGTACACCATACACATGAACAGGATGAACACCCCGAGATATTAAGAAGCAACAGTACTAGTTAATACTTGTGAAGCAAGCGTTTTGGGGTTACATCACAGGACTCGATCCAAGCGCAATGCGGAGATGAACGAACGGAAATAAAACAGCGAACATAGGTCCGGGGTACTGTCCCAAATGGGGATGAGAAGGAACCAAATCTAAAAGAAACGGTAGGGGTGGAACAAAACTAGTAATAGAGCATCAAGGATGTCATTTGCAAATATACTACTCTCTTATGACGATGTGAGGACTCCTCTCTTCCTGCTGCTTCTGCTTCGTCGACGCTGCAAACTTGGCTCCTACGCCTCAGTGCCTGCAAACGGAACAACCCCACATTCGGTCAGAATCATGGATAGCAGCCAGAAAAAGGAGGGAAGATTTGATAATTTACAAGTAATTTTCGTAGGTCATGGCAGCGCTACCGGAGTCCCGTGGTGCGTTGCACCTGAAACATTCCATCCTGCTAGCAAAGTTGTGCTCGTTGCATCCAGACCTGTAAACATTCAGACAGGCACGCACAAGGGTTAGCAGAAAGCAGAATTCACAGGACATGGGAATCTCAAATCATATAACTAACTGAAACATGGAAAATACATGCTGGCAGAGTGCTATGACGTTGAAATATGGTGATAAGGACAACCAATCCTCACATGTCGCACAAAACCCACTAGTACAAAACACGTACCTACTCAATACTCATCCACTAATACAACACATCAGCAACTCCTTGGAGAAGATATAAAAGCAGTTTATTGCTATCATCCATGCAGACAGAAAGCATAGATAAGATGATTCTGTTGTCTCTTACTCCAGCATGTTGCTGATAAAACAATCCTTTTTTTTTCTAAAATAAAGCCAGAAAACACGGAAGCATAGCATAACAAGAAGATATAAGCATACACAAGGTCACAACTACCATCAGACCGTGTGTATATCCATAGTCGATAAGAAAACAAGCAAATGGATTCATGGAAAGAATGATATACTTTGCCCGTCCATGAAATAGTTACTGAGTTTGTAGATACACATAACTGAAAATAAGATAGAGCAGAGCAAACTTTATCTTTCAGCAAAGGTAGAAGGATAAAGTTAAGTAGCACGCACCTGGTGCAGATCCAGTCTCCAGACTTCCAACCGGGGCGGTTGGTACGGGCAGCACCGCTGCCGGAGCCGTAGGCCCGTGAGCGTGACATGTCACTATCAAAGCCGCCAGCACCACTATTTACAGCAGCCTCCTCCTTGTAGGCAGAGCACTTGAAGCAGCTGGAGCGGCTGGCGAAGTTGTGTGCACCACAGGAGCAGTACCAGTCACCAGGGCGGACATCAGAGCCAGCACCAAAGCCACCGCCGAAGGAGGAACCACCACGGCCACCGAAGTTGGCATAGTCACCTCCACCACCACTGCCACGATCAGCGACCCCACGTGGTTCACTGCAGCGCTGGCATATGTCCCGACGGCTGAAGTTGAGGTGCTGGCACGCCCTGCAGTCCCAGTCTCCCGGCTTCCTGTTCATCTTGCCTGCAGTAGTTACACTATCAAAACCATGCAAAAAATGGGCACCCAGATTAAGGGAGATACAATCAAAGAGCTAGAATAAAAACATAATCCAAGAAGATATATATATGAAGTTACACGCTAACACAAAGCTAAATTACCTAAACAAAGCTTCGGCTGCTGTGTTGCTGGGTCCTAGGAAGTGCTATGAAGTGAAATGGTGATGCAGCAAGGTGCCTATGTGCAGGGGTATTTATAGTGAAGTATGGAGGGGATGCTGAAACCGAGGGTGAGCTATCTTTGTGCCTTTGATTCTTAGTGCACTTTGGCCCGCGAAGAACAAGGGAATCACGTAAAACTAGAAAGAAGAGGAGAGTTAAAGAAAAGAAAAGAAGAGAAAGCCATTAAAGGGAAAAGAATTATGGGGAGTTTGAATGCCTCCTTTGCCCTGCATCTTAGCCTGCCTTGGCAACATCTTTTGAGACATGGGATGGAGGGATGTGCACTTCTTCGTATTCTTGTGCTTAGGAAATATGGCATGCACTAGCTGTTGTAGGTGTGCTCAGAATATGTTTTAGGAAAAACACATCCAAAACACTAATATGGAATTTGAGGAGGTGGTTGGTATAGCATCCAAAATAGAGTAAATGTTAGTGATTAGTAAAATATTCTCTTTTCATGGCACACTTATATAGTTAACTGTTGAATGACAGATTCTCTGTCTGTCTTCCTATTTTTGAAGGTATAATACATCACCCATTTAGTTACCTCGTTCCAAAACCACAAACACATCTATACCAACAATACAGCTTATCGCACTAGGTCGAGCAATTGTGGAGGCTGCGCTGCATCGATAACCTAATCAAGAATCATACAAAATATATGGAAAGAAAAGCAAAACCTAAAATTAGCACTTATTAGATTCCGATGGAAATAAGCAAGTGTTGGAGGTGTTGAGAATGGAGCCTATAATTCTGAACCTATGCTTATTTATCAATATATAACCTTTGATTCCTGCAACTAAGAGAAATGCTATTCCTGTTCCTGATATTCGATGCTAACTTCGCCTTCCTTTACTATCACTTATTGAGAAAAGACCACGGAATCCATTCCAAGCAACCATCACATCAACTCAGTGCTATAACCATTTCTGTCGAGCAATCTACAACAATATCATGGCCCATCCATATCATTTATTCAGCGTAACTTGAAGTAAGCAAGCCTTTTTCAACTCGAAGCCTCGGAACAGCTTTTTCCATGGATTTAGAGGTCCCTTACATATAGCTTAATTAACTGGTGATAATTAATTTTCTGAACCATATACTATCACTAATATGAAAAATAAGTCCCATAAATAGTTGTTAGAGAAATATTTCTAAGAAAATGAGAAAAGTAGGTATCAGCCAAACTCCAATGAATGGATCAGAAATGGAATAGCTAATTTTCTGGATAAGAAGGAACAAGTATGAATATGGGGACACTGCAGCACAAGTGAATATTCTAAATGCAAGGAGAGAAAGGGGCATAAAGTGTTCAATAGCTTACCAACAGCGTGAACATCTGTTCCCTCCATTCTAAGTTATAAGACGTTTTGTCGTTTCTAGATACATAGCATTTGCTATGCACTTAGATATAGACTATATCTAAATACATAGTAAAAAGCAATGTTTTTTTTAGGAGATAGTAAAATAAATGTATCTAGAATAGCCAAAAGGTCTTATAGTTTGGAAGAGAGGGAGTACATGACAACAGGATGTGTAGGTGAAAAAGCAAAATTAGCACTAAAGAAAGAACATACTATCTTCTCAACTAAGTTAATCTAACAAATGAGAAACTTTTTCTTTGCAAAAAAAGGAAAAATTAAGAGAAGGTCCCCACTCCTGCCCCCTGGATAAGATTAAATAAAATCGATAATGCAGTTCATGCAAATAAAAACAAATGTCTTTAAACAAATATGATATGGTTGAGAAGCAAATACATTTTACCCCACTTCTGCTTAGCAAATAACCTGCGCTACCTTATTTTTGGCAAAACTCAGAATCACTCGTGAATTGATATACCACTTCGGCCCCGAGGGTTTTTCTCACTTTGATCAACAAGGGGCTACTGATAGACACACCATTGTCTAATCTAAATGCAAAAGCTTACTGGCAGATGGTCACATGGTTATATGATACAAAATCAAATAGGTGAAAGTGACAGAAGAGAAAGAAAAGGAAAAACTACAAATCAAGACATAGCTATCCAATTGGATTGATGAGCTGTAAGCGTTGAGAACTAGGCTTTATCTTTTTCGTTATAAGAGAGGGAATTTTCGAATGCAGATAAAGATGCCATTGTCTCATAATGAAACACCCCATGCACAAAACGAGATGAAAAATGATTCCTGGGCAGAAAGCAAAGGGAGGAGCTGATGCATAACTGGTGAGAATGCCTGAATACCAATAAAGACAGGGCAAAACCAAGAGGGTAGTAGCCCTCAAGGGTGGCGTTGACCACTGTCTTTAGAACTCTTTGAACAACCCTTTAATTTTCAGTTGTGTTTTACATCTCCTGTGTTGTTTCCCTTGCCCTTTATCATGCTCATCCTCGAGGCTTTACATTAGTGGATTTGCTTTTGCTTTTTATCTACTCCATCTATTTAATTTCTTTTATGTTACTGTGCTAGTTACAAGTACTAGCAGTCATGGTAGTAGATGCTACCAAAGAATATATAGGTTTCAAAACCATAGGATGATATGCCTTCTCTTCCATTCCATTCTCTTGGGTGAAGTGAAAGGAGAAGTAGATACAAATCATGGAGTCGTGTAAAAAACTGAGGGGCCAAAAGCTAGTTTGGATTCTCTCCTAGGGAAGTGCTTCCATGCATGACCATGACCAAACCCCAAAGGAAGTGATCACTTGATAGCCCCTAACATGCTTTGATTCTCTGCTTTTACACAACCAAGAAGAAACAGCTCGAGCCTTTAGCTTTTATGGTAACAAGCGTACTCAGATTAGAATTAAGACTTGTAACAGAGCACAAATAATCTTCAGCAACAACCCTATGTTCTACCAAGTGCTTTTTGACTGGTGGGACCAACAAGACCTTCAAAATATGCAGATTTCAATGGAAAGGTTTGGGCATGAACTGATAAACTATCAAGTTGAAACTGAAGATTAATCTGTATTTGTAGTAGGATTGGATCTAATTTTTTATAGATATACTGAAGCAGAAGTTGATGGCAAATGATCCTTCACAAAATTGTATTCCAACACCTAGATAAACAAAAGTAATTTGGTATGTTTATGATAATAGCACATATATCTTCCAACTGTTAGTTTATTTCTTACTAGATATCCAAGTATATGTGTACATAGAAATATGTATCGTCTTTGCACAACATCAGCCCGTGCCCCATGATTTGCATCCAGCCACTACCTAGATTGGAGCCAGCATACTAGTCAAACCTTCACAAATAATCCACTGCTGTCCCAAGGCATGAAATTTCTGAACTTAAACCCCACTTTTTGCAAGGATTGGTTTAAGTACGCTCTCCTTCCTAGAAAATGAATCATTAGGTGCACTTGCATGCTACATCTTTGTATCTAGGATTCCAAAGACCATGGTACAATTTTGCAGAGCACCCTCTTTCTGGTTTGTACTCCCTCACTGACATGAATCCAAACAATTAACATATATTGGTTGTTTCGTTACCTTTTGAGCTGCCTGCCTAACTGAACCACAAAGCAACGAGGCGGCACACGAGTGGACCAGAACGGGGGCACTGCCTAAGACAAAGAGCAATTATAATAGGTTCAATGGTGCATGAACTTTAATTATATTGTTACAGATTGTATGCACAAGCCATCGAGTGCAATAGATTCCATGGCATGTGTTCATGCATCATGCAGCACACTTGCAATCCTGTAGTTTCTTCATGACGTAATCGGTCCTCGACGAGGATAAAGTCAGTCAGTCAGCCAGTTTAGCTGACCAGCTTTCTTGTGTAGTCTCGATGCAGATTCAGTGATGGGGTATCATAGAGGTGCACATAAAGATCTCTATTCCACAGTGGCCTATCAGGGACATCAAAGCAAATGCTGTATGAAGTTTTCATTGGATAGATAAGACCAGAACGGTGTGCAGCATGATAGCACAACTCAACTGAATGACTGACGCAATGGGACCATAATAATGGTCCCATCTAGTGTAGGATTTCATCCGAGGGGCCAAACATGGCAGCAGCAAATAGAAAATAGTAAGATCAAACAGTCAAATACAGACCTATAGCATACTTTCAGATAACACCATAAACAGGCAGGCCATCACGCTCACACTGAAACAATGACCCATTTCCAGGAAGACAAACGGCACTACTGAAATCTTCAGATTTACAACCAAACGGAGAAATCACCCATACTCCGAGTGGCGACAAAGATTGCATCAAAGCAGCGAACCAAGCACCACCCTGGCCCCACGGCTCACGGCGGCAAAAGCCGCCGATTCTCTCCTCGTATCAGATGCCATAGCCATAGCTGTCGACTAATCAGCGGCCGCACGAATCTCAAGGATACGCGCCCTCAACCCCGGTGCCCGGTCCCAAAAACATTTACCGCGCGCAAACGAGGATACCATTATACCAACGGAGAGCGAGAGCACGAGAGAGATTGTAGCAAAACCAACGGGCCGGAATTCGCAACGTTTTGCATCCAAATCCCTACAGATCGATCCAACCCTAATGGGGAAAAAATAACAAAAAAATCAAGCAAAAACAACCGATCGCATGATGCCGTCAAAAGCAACAAATCCAACGGACCCAACCACGACGATGATACGAACAAGGGAAGGAGACGGACATGTGTACCTGACCCCCGATCCTCCTCGGCTCCTCGCGACTGGCAGACGGCGGCACGTGGGGAGAGAGAGAGGAAGCGATCTCGTCAGGATCGACGCCGGAAGAACACAAACCAAACGAAACGTGAGGGGATTGAGGAGAGGGATCCGAAAACCTACCTCGCCTCGCGCCCTCGTCGCCGCAAGAACAAAACAAAAGTTTTTTTTTTTTATTTTTGCGTGCGCGTGCGTATTTGTTCGCCTGATCGGTGGGAGAGCAAGGGACGCGAGGCACCGACGTCGAGGCGGGTCAAAGGGCAAGGGTCCACCGGTCCCACGCGTCGGTGGCAGCGGGAAACCGCGCGCCGTGCCGTGGCTTTCGTGGCAGCCAAGTGTCCAGCCGGTGATGTGATCTGTGACTCACTGACATGTGGGCCGCCGATTTGTTAGGCCCACACGGAAAGGGGTGCACCGTGCACGTGCTTGGGCAGGAGCGTTTGGATGATAATATCAGCCGTCCAGGAGCCTGGTTTGAGTCGCTGTTGAAGAAAATGGACTTATTTTGGTCTGATTCGCTTTACTGAAAAGTATCGTCGCCTGATTTATTATGTGAGAAAAATAATATATCATGATTAATAAAGCGGGTTGATAAGTTCAAGCGAAAGCAACGGATTTTGTGAACACGTAACGCTAGCCTCAAGTTTTGAGTAAACATGATTTTTGTGAAACTCTGTTCTACTAGTTAGGGGCACAGACGAACGCAATACTGATAGATGTCGCTGATATTATATTTATTTTCAGTTTTTTTTAGACTCGGATTTGAATACGGATAGTAACAACTATGTCGGATATAACACGAATGGATATCGATATCATAAATGTGCTATTTAAGTAATCGAATATGGATACGGTATCAGATATTGAATATTCCAGACTTAGATATAGATAGATCTGAACTTCTCTAAATAAATTCGGATCCGAATAAGGTTGGAAAAATATTTGTACCATTTGCACTCATTATTAGTCGATTGACACTTTGACACCATATATAAAAAAGTTATTAGGCGCCTTGATTTACAAAACCTTCCGTGTATAGGCCTTGAGGTTTATGAAAAAAAAAACTTTATGACTATAATAAACTCATGTTTCAATGCTATGATCTTAAATGAGTGTCTTTTTATTATGTGAAGAGTCCGAGTGGAAGCACGATTCTGCCAGAAATGGGAGTACCATTCCGATGAGCAGCGTGAGTACAAGAAAATTTGTTATTTCCCATTCAATGTTAAAGTGGTTTTCTATTTGCAATTAAAGAACTTCTCATTACTTATTTGCCATTGACTCAAACTTTCAATCCCTTGCAATGTCTATTCCATTAACTTCTGTTAGGGAATGTCAGACTTTTTCATAACGACTATATTGCCCTTACCAACCCAGCTTACAAACTTAGTCTCTTAAACCTCAATGTGTTGTCAGAAACAAACCTCAATGAAGTAGTACTACTTTATAAAATATAAATTTTATATTTACAGATTAATTCATTAATGTATTTTTCTTTGGTAAAAACGTCTTGTAGACGAGATTCTACCTTTTATATCTGACAATATCTCCATAGAAACTATCAATCATGATAAGAAGGAAAATATAGAGCAACACAACACATGAAAAATGGCATGTAAGCGGGGGCGGATCCAAAGGAGGCCTGCCGGGGCTACAGCCCCCTAGTGAGCCTGATTTCTTTATTTGACCACGGTTACTTAGCCTCAAATCACCATTAATCTCTAGCTCTAGTCCCTAAATCTTCATTATTTAGCTCCCATTTGTTTCCATCCTGCATCCGGCACTGCATGTAAGGGATGAAGGTTTGAGTCGGTGGAAAATAAGGAAGGAGAGGTTTTTCAGTGGCAAATAAGGAGAAAAAGTTTCTTAGTGACAAATAAGGAACCGCTTGAACTTGTAATGACAAATAAAGAATTTTCTCCATTAGTACAGGGACGCCAGAAAGTGCAAATAACGCATACCGCAGACTATGAAGTCGAAGAGAAAACAAATGATCCACATGTTATCAGTGAACTCCCTGCAAAAATACAGTTTCCATTGTGCAACTTGTACACTTTTTTTAAGTTAAGATACATAGGGTTGAAGCTGTGGTTGCACTGCACAAACCATGTCGCAACAAATTCACCTTTTGCGTAGTACTCACTTCGACCAAAATATAATGCAATTCTCACTTTTCGACAGTCAAACAATTTAAATTTGACCAAACTTATACAAAAGATGTCTAACATTTATGATATCAAATAGGTATCATTAGTTTGTTAAACTTAAGAAAGTTTGACTTGGTTCAAATCTAGAATTACATTTTTTTTTGGATGGAGTAGTTAGTACACAACTTCATGTCTTCATGGTGAACATTGTTGTTCTCAGACGTTCCAAGAACCCCGGCTAGGGGTGCAACCGTGCAGTTGCCCTTTGGGGCACATCTGCTTTTTATATAAAAAAAAAACCGTACAGATCATGATTAGAGACCTCCCAAAGGAGGACACAGATACCTAAAAAGATAATTGCAGGGGGCAAAAATATCATGTTATTATGCAGGCCAAGTTTATCAGTCAATGCTAACAGAATCTGATAACTAAATTGAAGATAAGATTTCACCAGGGCTATTCTGCACTCCTGTTTTTTATAGTAGGAAGGAAGGAATAGATGGATGGATAACATTTCTCATAGCTTGATCAAATAAAGACTTGCATAGATGAAAACAGTCACAAGTTTCAGCTGGACATAATGCAATTGGGTGACTGATAACATAGGACAATATATTCATTTGTTGGCAGGTCACTGACACCTAACGAAAGCTATTATTACCAGAATTTATTTGTACCCACAGTACCTTTTGATTGTTATATCATTTCATTGTACCTCTTTTGACTGTATTTGTTTTTTTTAAAAATTATTATTGAGATAGTTAAAGTTCCTCCACATAAGATAATTTGATATATAATGAAGGGCGGGCCTGGTGCAAGCGGTAGAGTCTTACGGCCTGTGACCGGAAGGTCCCGGGTTCGAGTCGCGGTCTCCTCGCATTGCACAGGCGAGGGTAAGGCTTGCCACTAACACCCTTCCCCAGACCCCGCACAGAACGGGAGCTCTCTGCACTGGGTACGCCCTTTTTAATGATGGGATCACAGGCTAATGATAGAGCTATAGTGCAAAAGATATTGTTGGTCATCACAAATCATCTCTATAAAGTGTCACACTACCAGTAACTAAGTTCAAGAGAATGGAAACAGTCAAATAGTGTATTGAAGGAACATCCAGTGATGTGAGCATATACTTTTGTACTTTGACTATGTGACTGTTTCATTCAATAATAGAGTCACTATTCAGGAAAAGAAACTGCTGGAATATGTAAATAGAGCATACTTGAGCTGAATCATAACCAACAGAACTAACAATGGAGTCATACTACCATTCGATTGAAAATGCGTTAATCTACAACAGTGAACCATGGTTAGTGGCATCTTTAAGGTAAATAATTACAGCAACACCACATAACACATCACCTTTACCAATTTGAACCTGAAGGTTGATGTGCATTCGACCACAAATATACAACAGACGTAAAATGCTCACCAGCAGCAGGTTCCTGAAAAGGAAAATGTAGTTATAGCTTCGGGTTGAACATAGCAAGCATGCTACAAACCTATAAAGAAATAACAAAGACTATTTTCATCAGATGTGAACAACAAAACTTATTTCACTACAGCAAGAGAACAACATGCCTTCCCCATGGTATCGAATTATATGAATACTTTTTAAATTATTTTTTAGATTGCAGAAGGAGAGCTAGACTGGGAGCCTTCTAAATCTGAAGCCTGTAGACGGATCCTCTTACCCATGATAGTGTGAAAAAACGTTGTGAGTTCTCTAAGTATCAGTGTGGAGCGCTTTCATTGCCCACCATCCAAAACCAAGCATTGATCGTTCTTTTGAGAGTGCTGTCAACTGTTGATTAAGTGTTGTTGCAACTACATGGGACAAGAGTCACTGGGTGTGGACTGTGGAGTCCTTGTTGGATTTACCATATACAAAAGCAGTTAGCACCAACAAGAACAGAGGCAACTAGGACTCCTTCCATAATCCAAGTGTTCAAAGGCAAGTATGCATAGAATTTGGTACTGCAGGCAAGTGATGTTGCTGTTATGCTTGTGCAATAGTGTTGTTGTTCCTTATAACCGATATACATCCACTGTTAAAATTGACTATGGTGAGATAGTCCTTTTTAATTTTTATCTCACGCTTGCTAGTTTGCAGAGAAAGAACATGTTTTTTTAGCATCCAGGGCATAAATCATTAGATATTTATGGAGTGTTTGGTTTAGGGAATCAACCCATTCTAGATAGGTTGATGCATCATGAGTTCATTCCTCAAATTTAGTGAAATGAAATGACTTTGTTAGCTTGTTAGGAATGAGATGGTAGGTGATGGATCAATTGATTCCATTCCACAGACCAAATCAAAAAATTAAAGAGTGAGATGATGACGGACTACTTCGTTCCACATGTGATCTGCAATATCTTGCACGAAGCAGCTCAAAGCAGGAATTGTTAAGGCTATAAGTTTGCTTACATCAGTCACTTTCGTCTCCTTCGTTGCCTCCGTCTAACCGACGGAGCCCGTCAAGCGCAGCGCCAAGCTTTGGGTCGATGGATGCGGCGGTCTCGAAGGCTTCCCGAGCTTCGGCGGCGAGCCCCTTCTTCTCGTAGCACTCGCCCAGAAGGGCATGGGCGCGGGCGTTCTCGGGACTCAGGCGGACGGCCTCCGCGAGATCGGCAGCGGCCTGGTCGAGGCGGCGGCGGCGGTGGAGCGCGAGCGCGATCTCGGCGCGCTTGGCCAGCGCGTCCCCTCGCTCGCGCGGCTCGAGCGAGCGGGCGAGCGGCGGCGCGAGGGCGGCGTCGAGGGCGCGCAGCGCGGGGAGGCGGTGGCCCTGGAGGTCGAGGGCGAGGGCCTTGAGGATGAGCGGGGCGGCGTCGCGGGGGTCGAGGGCGATGGCGCGGTCGGCCTCGGTGACGGCCGCGCGGGCGAGCGGGCCGGGGGCCTTGGGGGCCGCGGCGCGCGCGCGGGCGAGGAGCTGGGCGCCCTGCGCGAAGTGCCGGCGCGACTGGGCGGACGAGCCGCCGCCGGCGCCGGAGCGGCGCAGCCGGAGGGCGGCGCGGCGGGGGAGGGAGTGGAGCGCGACGAGCATGCCGGCGGCGAGGAGGAAGAGGAGGCACTGGATGACGGCCTCCGGCCAGGTGCCGGCCGCGCCCAGTGCTAGGGAGGACATGATGCGCCTTGGGTTGGACCGTTGGACTGCGCGTCCGGGTCGGACAGTACCGAGGTAGTAGTAGCAGACTGCAGAGATTCGTCGTTCGGTCCGATCTAGGCGGACATGGCTCGGGCAGGTCTGATGTCTCTCTACAGGACTTGTCCGGATTCCAGCTAAAGATGGCAACGGGACCCCATCCCTGATTTCCCGCGGGAAATTCCCGGAACGGGGATCGTTGTAAATATTGCCCCATGAAAAATAAAACGGGGGGAAACTGATCCCCGTCGGATCTCACGGGGTCGGGGACGATCCCACGTCCTCCGTCCCCGATTCCCCGCCGCCCCGATTAGCTGGATAAAAAATGCGAGATCTGAGCTGACTTGCTATGAGGCCCGGCTGACCCAACACAGCCCAGGTCGAGGAGACGCCTATAAATTATGGAACCCTAGACCAACCCTTATCCATTCCAACCCCCTCCGCGTCCCGCTGCCAGCAGCCGCAGCCGCAACCGCTCGACCCGCCTGTACTCATACGCATGCCCTTCCGCAGCAGTAATCGCTCCTTGGCTCGTCACTCATCCACAGATCCACTCTCTGTCTCCGTTCATATCCGGAGCTGGGCGTCGCATCGCCGCCAGGGACCACGGCGCCAGGCAGGCACGCGACGCACGGGAGCCATCGCGCTGACTGGAGTGGATGAATCCTCAACGGCTCGACCACGCTTGATGCGCCTGTCATGCGCGAGAAGCTCACCTTCTAATTTAGCGTCTGTGCGTTCGTGCTAATTTGGCATCTGTGCGTTTGTGCCAATTTGGCAATGATTTTGGTTCTCTCAACTGTATGCTTCCATGGTGTTCTTACGTGTATTGGTGGTAAAGCTAAACTTTGTTGCCTTCCGAATTGATAAAGAATCGAGAATGATCTGTTGATTTGTGTTGCATAGCCCATATTGTCGGGGATAAATACTAGAGTACCAAGGAGGTTAATAACCATCAGCAGTCAAGAGCGCCACCGAGGTCGCGGGCTCTGCCTCATCCGACCACCAAGGTCGCGGGTTCCGCCTCGTCCGATCACCAAGGTTGCGGCTCCGCCTTGTCCGACCATCGAGATTGCAGGTTTCGTTTCGTCCGACCCCTGAGAGTTAGCTCTGCCTCGTCCGACCACCGAGGTCTGACCCCAGGAGGGTTGGCTTCGCCTTAGCTGATCTCTGAGAGATGGCTCCGCCTCGTCCGACCCCTGAGGGTTGGCTTCGCCTTTTGACCTTCGAGGGATGGCTCCGCTTCGTCCGACCCCTGAGGGTTGGCCTCGACTGACCCCCGAGGACGGGTTCCGCCTCGTCTGAGGGCGGGCTCCGTTTCGCCCGACGCTTGAGGGTTGGTTCTGTCTCAGCCCGATCCCTCGGGCACGGCTCCTAATGGAAGCTCACGCCGTCACCAACCACTACGAGCTAGAAAGTACAACCCAATGTTAAACTTCTGGCATCATGCAGGGAGCGGTCACGTCTCAACACGACCCGTCCCCACAACATGTCATTCCAAGGAACTCACATCGCCCACAGTGACGAACGTGTGGTCACTGTGCTGCCTACTCCCTGTACGACCGCTGATCAGCATGTTGGTTCGTCGCGCCGCCCGCCAGGGCGGAGTGAGACGTTACAACCCACTGACAACAACATGGCATGGCATCAACAAGCGGATAAGCGCCCGGCGTGAGGCTGTCCCTATCACCACCTGCCGTGTCAGTGGAACCCGCGCAAAGGAAAAGGAAGGCCCGACGACCCTAAAGGATTTTCTCTTTCTCTCTCTCATTCTCCTCTTTTCTCCCATTGTAACCCGTGCTTTTTCTTGGCCTATAAAAGGGAAAGCGGGGCACCCCACTAAGGGGCATGGGACAAACGACCCATCGCACAACGGACACTCGATCTGAACTCATCCGAACCGATCGGAACTCATTACAACACACCACCAGAGACTTAGGACATGTTCCTCTCTCGACTATTTGTAGCCCCTACTATGAACTTTTAGTGCTAGTAACACGAGCAATAGCCATGAACTGGACGTAGGGACATTCTGCCCAAACTAGTATAAACCTTATGTCTTCTTAGCGCATCATCCGGGCCAGACGCGCAATAATACAAATTTACTGTTGGTATTTACTCGAAACACCGACAGTTGGCGCGTCAGGTAGGGGCCTTTTGCGCGTCTCGACATCAACATCAGGCCTCAGATGGCTAATCACAACCTCAGCTAGGTCCCGGGGCGCACATGTGTGCTTCGAAGACCTGGACTTCATCGTCACAATGGAGGGAGAGTTGGCAATGGCTCCCGCCGCCATCCGACCTCTTCACTCTGCCAGCCTCAACGCAATCGCCGAGGCACTCAAGGAGCTACAGCTGCACGCCCCGGAGGCCCGCGCCCCCAGAAACGACCAGCTCCTCAACTTCGACCACGGGAGGCTTGAGCGCTAGCTCGGCATCTTCCTGGGACCCCAGCCGTTTCGGGAGGACCTACGTCGCCTCGTCTTTTCATTCACCAACGTCATAGCGCAGCTTGCCAGAAGAGAGCCGCTCTCTCCAGAATACCTCATCCAGAGCGCCCCAACAACACTCCCATCTGGTCTCTATAATGCCATAGAGACCGATGGCCACCTTGTGGTGCAACGCGCGCCTTCATCCCCCACGAATGATGGGTTTATGGGGATAACCGAATATGTCACGGAGTCTTTCCATGACCTCCTCATAGGTGAATCAGAGTCACCCTCTGGCTCTGGCTCTGGTAGGGGAGCCATCACCCCTCTTGTGAGTGCTTCGTGATGGGTACCCCCGAGGGACACATCGAAAGCATCCACAAGGAGGAGGCTACCCCAACGAATGACCTCGACGATGAGGTTGAAGGGGAGATAGGGGTCCCACCCCGCCTACGGGTGGAGCAGCTAAAGGTCAGACACCAAGAGCTTGAGAAAGCACGACTCTAGCTCGAGCAGGAACACGTGGAGCTTGATCGAGAGATCGAGCGCCACGGAGATGGTGGGCGTGCACGCGCCATGGCCCGCGACATGAATCGGAGGATCGTCGCGGACGATAAATCCCTCCCACACTTTGCCTGGGTGAGCCAGAACATCGCCGCTACGGTGGCTTTGCTCTGTGGGCTTCCAGGGTCAGCCACGCCTAAAGATCGTTGGGCCCACTATGAGATTCACACGCTGCTCGAGTGTGCGGCAGCGCATCAGGCCGAGAGCTCATTGTCTCGGCGATGGAAGCTCGACGCTAGCCAGCGCACGCCCTCAAAGTGCCCTAGCAAGGACGCATCAGTCCACTAGGCACCATAAGGCGGTAGGCAGCGCACCGCAGTCCTGGTGCATCAACATCTCGGCTACAACCGTGACACACACGACACCCTCGACGCCCACAGGCGTACCTACGATGACCTGAGAGAGGGAGCTAGCCACAACTATCACCCTTGTCATGGCGGATGCTATGACAGCAGCAAGGATAAAAGCTCGAGCCCTGGCCTACCAAGGCCTTAGGCCTTCGGCCGACACATCCTCAACACCGCCTTCCTGCCAAGGTACCAACCACCAACCAACATCCAGAAATACTCTGGGAAAATGAACCTTGGACTATGGCTCGAGGATTATTGGCTTGTCTGCTAAGCCGGTGGAGCAGATAATGATGATTTCATTATCCGCAACCTTCCATTGTTCCTGGACGATTCGGCATGAACATGGTTGGAACACCTTTCGCCCAACAAAATCCAAAGTTGGGCGGACCTAAAAGAGATCTTCGTGGGGAATTTCTAGGGCACATATAAGCACCCTAAGGCTAGAGAAACCCTCCGTGGGTACATCCAGCGCTTCTCCCGATAGTGCAACGAGCTACCTAACATCGTCAACACCGACATTATAGGGGCTTTCCTATCTAGGACCACCTGCGAGTCCCTGGTTTACAAGCTAGGACGCAAGGGCCCATGAACCACCAAGGAGCTCCTCGACATCGCCACCAGCCATGCCTCGGGCGAAGAGGCGGTGAGAGCAATCTTCGACTGCCTCAAGGGCAAGGCGAAACAGGACAAGGACGCTGGCAAAGGCGCTTCTAACTGTCTCGTCAAGAAGAAGAACAAGCAGCGACGCGAGGGCTCACTTGTGGCCATCGCCGACCATAGGGGGGTTGGAAGCCCACGGAGGGCACTTCGAACCACTTTGAGAAGCTACTCAAGGGGTCTTGCCCGAACTATGCCTTCCCCATTAGGCATCTATACAAGGACTGCGACCTCATGAAGTGGTTCTTGTCTAGAGGCTCCAACAAAGGGGAGCACGGGGAGGACCCTGATCCGACCATGGACAACGCCAAGGGGAAGACGGTGGCTTTCCAACACCAGATGACTACCTCATGATCTTTGGAGGGTTGATAGCCTATGACTCTAAGCGCCGTTAGAAGCTCATGCACCGCGAGGTCTATACGTCCAAACCAGTCGCGCCTACCTTCCTCTGATGATCGAAGTCCACCACAACCTTCGATCGAACCGACCACCTAGAGAGCATCCCACAACCGGGGAGATACCCACTCGTGGTTGACCTGATCGTCAGCACGAAGCGGCTCACCAAGGTACTAATAGATGGAGGCAGCGGCCTCAAACATCATGTATGCTAAGACGCTCGACGCTATGGGCATCGACTGAGCATGCATCTAGCCAACCAGAGCGCCTTTCCACTGCATCATGCCTAGAAAGCAGGCCGTGCCACTTGGGTAGATCGATCTACCCATCACCTTCGGGGGGTCCATCCAACTATAGAACAGAGACCCTTACCTCTGAAATGGTTGGGTTCCACGGAACCTACCATGCCATACTAGGACGACCATGCTACATGAAGTTCATGGCCGTCCCTAACTATGCCTACCTAAAGCTGAAGATGCCGGGCCTAGGTGGGGTCATCACCATCGGCACCTCCTTCTAGTGTGCCTATGAGTGTGAGGTCGAGTGCTACGATCACGCCATGGCAATCGTCACCTCCGAAGAGCTCGTAGCCATCAGGAAGGAGGTCGCCGAAGAAGCCCCTGACCCCAAGCGGTCGGCTAGGTCTTTCGAGCTAGTAGAGGGCTCCAAGGAGGTCCTCATAGACCTTGGCAACACCGAGGGCAAAGTGGTGCGCATTGGCACCACGCTTTCCTCCAAATAGGAAAGCGCGCTCGTCGACTTCCTCCGCGCCAACAGAGACATCTTTACTTGGAAACCCTTGGACATGTCAGGCATTCTAAGGGAAGTCACTAAGCACGCCTTGAAGATCTGCTTGGGCTCCAAGCCAGTGAAGCAACGCCTACATCGCTTCGATGAGGGGAAACGCAGGATCATCGGTGAGGAGATCGCTAAGGTCTTGGTAGTTGGATTCATTAAGGAAGTGTACCACCCTAAGTGGTAGCCAATCCCGTTCTTGTATGAAAGAAGAGTGGGAAATGGAGGATGTGTGTTGACTACATGGGTCTCAACAAAGCATGCCTAAAGGATCTGTTTCCTTTGCCGCGCTTAGACCAAATAGTCAACTCTACCTTAGGGTGTGAAACCCTCTGCTTCCTTGATGCGTACTTCGGGTACCATCAAATCATGATGAAAGAGTCTAACCAGCTCACGATATCTTTCATCACCCCCTTTGGATTGTTCTGCTACATCACAATGTCATTCGGTCTAAAGAACGTTAGGGCTACGTACCAGCGTTGTATGCTTAAGTGTTTTGGGGACCTCATTGGATGGGCCATTGAGGCCTACATAGACAACATCATGGTCAAGTCCAAATAGGCTAACTAGCTCGTAGCTGACCTTGAGTAGACCTTCACAAAACTCCAAGCAAACGACATCAAGCTCAATCCCAAGAAGTGCATTTTTAGGGTCCCGAGGGGTATGCTGCTCGATTTCATCATCTCCGAGCGTGGCATCAAAGCCAACCTAGAGAAATCTCAGCCATCACAAGGATGGGCCTAATTTAGAACATGAAGGGGGTATGGCGAGTTATAGGGTGCATCGCCATGCTCAGTCGCTTCATCTCGTGCCTCGGCGAATGAGGTCTCCCCCTTTATCGACTTCTGAAGAAGGTCAACCACTTCGAATGGACGTTTGAGGCCCAAGAAGCACTTGACAAGGTCAAGCAGCTTCTAACGAAGGCCCTAATCTTGGTTCCTCTGATCGATAGAGAACCCCTTCTACTCTATATTGTGGCCACCATGCAAGTGGTCAGCACCACCCTGGTAGTGGAGCGAGAAGAAGAAGGGCACGCTCTCAAAGTATAGTGCCTCATGTACTTCATTAGCGAGGTCCTATCTAACTCTAAAACCTACTACCCCCAAATCTAGAAGCTCCTATACGCCATCCTCATCACCAAGAGGAAGCTGTGCCACTACTTCGAGTCACATCCGATGACAGTCGTGATGTCCTTCCCCCTCGGTGAGGTCATCCAAAACCAGGATGCCACGGGAAGAATCGTGAAGTGGGCACTCAAGCTGATGGATCAGGGCATTATGTATGCCTCTCGAACAGCCATCAAGTCCTAGGTGTTGGCTGATTTTGTCGCAGAATGGACTGAGGTCCAAATGCCACCAGCGGTCGTTGACTAGGAATACTGGATGATGTACTTCAACGGATCGTTGATGAAGAAAGGTGCCGACATGGGGCTGGTCTTCGTTTCACCCCTTGGGGTACACATGGGGTACATGGT
Source organism: Miscanthus floridulus (assembly GCF_019320115.1). Lineage (NCBI taxonomy): Eukaryota > Viridiplantae > Streptophyta > Magnoliopsida > Poales > Poaceae > Miscanthus > Miscanthus floridulus. The sequence goes on along the minus strand of NC_089586.1, from coordinate 33,003,033 downwards.
TCGCCTTCATTTCCCCTCCTCCAACAATGTGGCTGAATATGAGGCGCTCATCAATGGCTTGTGCATCGCCATCGAGTTGGGCATTCGATGCCTCGACGTCCAGGGTGACTCCTAGCTGGTCATCGACCAAGTCATGAAGGAGTCAAACTACCACGACCCCAAGATGGTTGCATACTACTGAGAAGTCTGCTAGCTAGAGGACAAGTTTGACGGCCTTGAGCTCAACCACATTCCGAGGCATCTCAATGAGGCGGCCGACGCGCTAGTGAAAGCGGCATCCGGTCAAGAGCTGGTGCCAATGAGCATCTTCACCAGCGATCAGCATAAGCCCTTGGTTTGCTACGAGGGGTCAGAACAAGTCGGTGATGGTCCGCCCGCCCTGGGCTCGAGGGCTGACCAACCATCGGCTCCATCTGACCCTAAAGTTATGGAGCTCGAAGAAGACCCAGCGACAGAGCTCGACCCTCTGGTCGACTGGAGGATGCTCTACCTCGACTACCTCCTCCATGAGGTGTTGTTGATAGACAAGATGGAGGCTCGACGGCTAGCACGTCGCGCCAAATCCTTCGTCCTTATTAAGGGAAAACTCTACAAGCGAAGCCACACCTGGATGCTGCAGCATTGCGTCCCCATCGAATAGGGGAAACTTTTGCTGAGCAATATCCACGGTGGGGTCTACGGGCGCCATGCCATGCCTAGAACCCTGGTTGAAAATGCATTACGACAAGGCTTCTACTAGTCGACCGCGGTAGCCAACACTGAGCAGGGTGTGCGTAGCTATAAAGGGTGTTAATACTATGCTCGGCAGACTCACCTACCGGCCCAAGCGCTCCAGATGATCCCCATCACGTGGCCGTTCATGGTCTGGGGGTTCAATCTGGTTGGACCTCTCAAAAGAGTGCCCGGGGGCTACACCCACTTGCTTATCACCGTAGACAAGTTTACAAAGTGGATAGAAGCTCGGTCGATCTCCGCGATCAAGTTCAAGCAGGCCGTTCTATTCTTCCTCAACATCATCCATCGTTTTGTAGTCTTAAACTCCATCATCAAGGATAATGGCACGCAATTCATCGGAAACAAGTTTCTTCGATTCTGTGATGAATATCACATCCACATCGACTAGGCCGCCGTAGCGCACTCCCACATTAACGGGTAGGTCAAGCATGCAAATGGCATGGTCCTACAGGGCCTCAAGCCTAGGATCTTCAACTGGTTGAATAAGTTTGGCGGACAGTGGGTTGCCGAGCTCCCTATGGTGCTCTAGAGTCTAAGGACGACCCCCAACTAGGCCACCGGCTACATGCCATTCTTCATGGTCTATGGTTTTGAGGCTGTCCTCCTAACTGACCTTAACTATGGAGCGCCAAGGGTCAGGGCGTACGACAAACAGGGGGCCAAGGCATCCCTCGAGGACACCATGGACCAACTGGATGAAGCGCATGACGTTGCCCTCCTACGCTTAGCCAAATACTAGTAGGCATTGCGATGGTACCACAGTCGATGAGTGCAGGGTCAGACCTTCAGCATCGGAGACCTAGTCCTCTACCTCGTCTAGAGCAGCAAGGACTATCACAAGATCTCCCCTCTGTGGGAGGGACCATACGTCATCATGGAAGTGCTTCAGCCAGGTGCCTACAAGCTGAAGATCATCGACAGTGAGGTCTTCGCCAATGCCTAGAACATCAAGCAGCTACGTCGCTTTTACCCTTAATAAATACACACTTTCTCTTATTAGTTTTGTTATCAAACTCCCTGATCTTTTGTGACAACTGCCCCTAGCAATGGTAGGGGGTCGGGCCTCACTCAGGGGCTAATAAGAGCATATCTATCTGGTAGACAGTCTCTATATCTGACCCTTTCTCATGTTAAGACCTAGGAGCTAGGGTCACGGGAACAAGCTCTGAGTATAACCAGTCGGACTATGAGAGACCTATGCCCTAGCGGCTATAATGTCTTTGCTCACCAACGTAATCAGAGTTTCTTTTCCACACCTCAGGCTTTTTGGCCTTAGCCATAGAAAGGGTCGGTACGCATTTAAGAGTCTATCTGCCTAGCAAACATTCTCTGTGCCCAACCCCCTTTTGTGTTAAGCCCTAGGAGCTAGGTTTGTGGGAACAAGCTCTGAGTATAACTGGTCAGATTGCGACAAACCTACGCCCCAGTGGCTATGGCACCTTTGCTCACCAGCGTGATCAGAATTGGCTCACCTGCACCCTGAGCTTTTACAATCTTAACGATGGAAAGGGTCGGAGTGCACTAACCTTTTTACAAAAAAGGGAGAAGGGCTAAAAAGTTGTTTTACTATAACAAAATTTAAGAGCTTGTCCATTTTGCATAAGTTCGCTGCCTGACTTATCTGCTTAACTAAATTCTTGCATGAATTGTTCTCATCCTTTATCTCTATAGGAAAGTCTTGTCCTAGTAGGTAACACAAGTCGATCGGATGGCTTGGCCACTGTCGAGAAATAGGTAGGGAGCAGCAGGATGCCCCATGTGGGTATGCCGACCTCATCATGAATGATAGACCCAGACCCTGCTTGATCATATCCAGTAAGAGCTCCCCTAACCCATCACTTTTACCATCGAGGTAAATCCTATGCCTAGGTTGATCGAACGGCTCAAAGCCGCTCCCGAGAGACGGGTCACCCTTACTTTACGCATTAATTTCGCTACTGAGCCTCTGACCCTAGCAACGGCAGGGGGTTGGGCGTCGCTCGGGGGCTGGCAAGAGTGTCTATTTAGTAGACCTTCTCTATGCTCAGCCCCTCCTTGTGTTAAAAAACTAGAGGCAGGGTGTACAAAAACAAACTCTGAGTAAAACTAGTCAGACCGCTAGAAACCTACGCCCTAGCGGCTACGACATCTTCGCTCACTAGCATGATTAGAGTCTTTGTTCCCGCACCCTGAGCTTTGGCCTCCACCTTCTCGGGAAGGGTTCGGAGGGGCCCACCTACAGAATCTCCATCGAGGAGAGGCTGGCAGGTCGCCCGGGTCGATCGAATGGCTCGGGCCACTATCGGGAGATAGGTACAAAAAATTGGGATGCCTCATGCAGGTTATGTCGGCTTTGTCATGAACATCGAACCCGGACCCCATGTGGACATATCCGATAAGAGCTCCCTGAACCCATCACTCAAGCCATCGAGGTAACTTTACCGATTCCCACCTTTCTTTTTCCATTGCATGATCATTTATTCATCCATACTCATGCATGCATTCATACATTCATTCATACATTCATTCACACATTCATTCATCCATTCATTCATCCCATACATCCGATCATTGGATATGCAATTGCTGCATCACAACGCTTCCCGTTGTGGCACGAAGCGGTAGTCGTCTCATTCGATATGAGTGGCGATCGACCAAGGTTCAAAGGCTGGCCCATGGAGGACTTGAGGCCACCTCGTGTCAAATAGAGATAGGGGAGAAAAACTGAGATGAGCCCTAGTGGCCTTCCCGATCCCACTCAGAAGTGGACAGGGACATCTTGAACTTTCTCATTCGATTCTAACCTCGAACCAAGCCCGTAGAATCTCCATCGAGGGGAGGTCAATGGGCCAACTGAGTCACTCTCCGAAGTGACATGGGCATCTACTGAGAGGTGGGTTAAGGAGTAGTGGAATGCCACATGAGGGCTATGCTAACCCCATCAGCGGATGATGGACCCAGATTCCACTCGAACATGCCCGTTAGCGAGCTCATCGAGCATGATACTTGAGTTATCGAGGCAAGTGTTGTTAGCTCATCCCCTTTGGTTGCGAAAACCAAGGATGGGGTGATGCATGAAACATGGCCGACCCCTACCAAACCCCATGGGGCTTAGGGGCTCGAGCTGCTCGACCCTAAATTGAGAGACCGAGGTTCAAAGGCCGACCCGCGAAGGGACCGAGGCCGCCTCGCATCGAACAAGAGCCAGGGGAGAAAATACAGATGAGCCCCAGTGGCCTTCGCCTAACCCACCTAGAAGTGGACAGGGTTATCTCAACCTTCTCATTTGATCCTAACCTCCAGCCGAGCCCATAGAATCCCCATTGAGGGGGCATCTGCTGGAAGGCGAGTTAAGGAGCAATGGAATGCCACATGAGGGCTTTACCGACCCCTTCACGAATGATAGACCCAGATCCCTCTCGAACATGCCCATTAGCGAGCTCACCGAGCGTGTCACTTGAGCCATCGAGGCAAGTGACGTTAGCTCAACCCCTCCAGTTACGGAAACCATAGATGGTGCAACAATCACAAAGACGAGCTAACCCTCGATCAGACCCCTGCTACGCGTGGGGGCTCGAGGAAAGTTGGACTCACAAGGAGACCGAACGTGTGGTCTTAGAATGATAGCTCGGATCCTAGGGAGGGGGTACGCTTGAAAACAAGAGACATTTTCTCCTACTAATTTTGCTATCCTCTCCTCAATCTTTAGTGACACCTGACCCTAGCAATAGTAAGGGGTCAGATCTCACTTGGGGGCTTATAAGGGTATAAATACACCCTTTTCAAAATAGTCACCGCACTTGACCTTTTCCCTCATGTTAAACCTAGTGGCAAGGTCTATGGAAATGAACAACTAAGCAAAGCTGGTTGGACTGTAAGAAATCTACGCCCCAGTGGCTATGACACTCTTTCTTATCAGTGTAATCAGAGTTTCCCTCTTGCACTTTGGGCCCTATGGTCTTAACAAACAGAACGGCCAGAACACATGAGCCCCTTTCACACACAAAAAGGGAAGAAAAATAAATTCAATCAAACGAAATGAAATGACGAGTTTGTTTTTATGATATACAAGGATCGACACTTGTCCGCTGATTACAATAATGATCATCTGACCTATTTGACTAACTAACCCCTCTAGGGGAGAACTATGTCTTCTATGTTGTCTGCCAGGTCCTGCGAAAGGGAAGCCACCACCATCTCTATCTCATCCAGCTCATGGGCTTCATAGCCAGGTGCAAAGCTAATGCTCATAGTCTCTAGGACAATGTTGTCTCCATAATAAGAACAAGCAATCGTGAAGGATTGGTTGACCCCGACGCAAATGGCGTTTCTCTTGAGCTATCACACCCGTGCTGTGATCTCAACGGCATGGACCGTGAGTGAACTGGTCCCCTCCAACCGTACTACCTCTAGGCCATCGCAGACCACTCTGAGGGCGGCGCTCAGGATACCAAGCTTGTCACTCTCTGCCTAAAGGTTCCTCCTTGACTCGGTGAGGTCCATGGCCAGCCCGGTAGAGATGCCCTCAGCCTCCAGCCTCTAGGTCGTCATGGTTCTAAGCTTAGCCTAAAGGGAGCCAACCTTCTACTGCACGTCATCGTGCTCTCAGAGATCCTAGTCGTGCTCCTCACAGGCTATGCCATGCTCTGAGCAGAGCCTCTCCATAGTTTGGAGCAGCTTGTCCCACTCCTTGCGTAGCTGAGCGACCGCCTTGGCATCCAGACTCATCCTCTTCTCTAGTGTTGTGAGCTTCTCCTCAGCTCCCAACTTTAGCTCCCACTCCTTCTCAACCTTAGCCAGAAGGTCGAGGATCCACCGGCATGTCTTGATGTCCTCTAGAGCAGCTCATCCCACTCCCTCCTAACCTTGGTGGCCTCCTCATCATCCTTCTATGGTCTCACCGATAGGGCCTCAAACACCCTCTCAGCCTCATTCGCATGCCGACGGGCCTCGGCCACACGCAATCGGAGACTGTCCGCCTTCTTGGCTAGGGGAGTCAGCTTGGTCACCCTCTGTTGGGTGGCAACAAGCTGGGCACTCACCTCCTCATGTAGCCATGCCTCCTCACCAAGGTGGTCCTAGTTTTCCTTTTGCTCATGAAGGAATCAAGATTTTCCTCGGCTACGAGCGATAAGGGACTAAAATGAGATGATGGTCAGAACATAAAAATATATAAAGAAAGAAAAGGGTGAGAGGCAAGATCAAGTGAGTACCTAACCAGAGGGAACAACAAAGTTGCACAAGGCACCCCTAGTGTGGTCCAAGGCTTCTAGCATGGACATGGTCCCCACATCACGCAAGGCACCCCTAGTGTCGATGTCAGCTCCAGCGGATTTGTCCACCAGAGTAGGGGCTCGCCCCACACGAGTGAGTTGCTTCCTATCAACATCAAGGGCAGGGATGATTCCCTACTAGTCCTCTCTACCACCACCATGATGTCCGGGGACCCCTCGGCCACGTCCTCCTCCGTCCAGCTCATGTCAGGTGCCGTCGCTTGAGCCATCGGTGGCGCGGGTCACGCCACTTCCTCTAGTGCCGCCATGGTTGCATCCGGCTATGGCCCACCTATCATAGCTGCTACCACCTTCACCTACGTTAGCAGTGCCATGACCGGCTACATCACGCCCACCATGGTCGGCACCATGAGCATGAACGATAGCTCTGTTCACCCCGTCATCGATAGCGGTATCGCGTCCATCGCTTGCTGCTCAGCGACCTCCGAAGGCATCCCTTGAGCCCCTATGCCTGCTTGTCCCACCGAGGGCACGAGTGCCACCATAGGCGGTGCCTGACCAGCTAGCAACATAGTCACATCGATGCCACTCCCACCTGAAATGGGTTCGACACCAACCGGCGGATGCCGCCTCGCTTGAAGGGCGACGCTCTTCTTTGGCACCAATGCCAAAGGATTATGCCGCCTCACAACATTGCAAGAAATGAAAAGCATAAGTCACAATGAAATCCGACCAAAATAGAGAAAAATAGAGGAGCTAATGACTTACATCAGTGTTGTTGGGTGATAGACACGTTTGGGGGTGAACCCCCAAACCCCTGCTCCACCTCGTCGAGGCGGTGCCATTTCAAGCCCACCCCCTACTCCTGGGCAGAGGGGCTCGCTCCCCTTGCATCTTGGGGTGCAGCAGTAGAGCCACCTACCTCTGCTGGCACCTTGGGTATGGCGGCAGATCCGCCTGCCCTATTGGCTCCTAGGGTAGGCCAATGATCCAGCCTATCTTCGCTAGCCTCATGGATGTGCCCTCCCCTCCATGGAACTAGAAGGGTCTCGACTCCTGCAAGGACAAGCCAATACCTGTCAGCACATCCTCGCTCTCCAAATCATCCCACTTGATGTCATCGACTACCTCATCATCATCTTCCTCATCATCATTGTCATCGTTGTCAGTCTCCTCCCCTCTCTCCCAAGCCTGCAGCTTCCACTACCTCTTCTTCCTCTTGTCCTCCTTCACCTTCCTTAGCTGCTCACCCTTGGCATGATTCACCACCCTCACGGACGCATCCATCGGCAATGGAGCCAGGTGATCCGTGAGGATGAGGTCCCTTGGCTGGTCCTGTCCCTCTCAATGTTAGTTTAAAGAGGTCAGGAAATCAATTGAAGAGGAGGCATGAGGAGGGGAAACTTATGAAGATGACATGGCCTAATTCTGGCCGCATCGGAGGATGTCCCAACACCAGGTAGACAAAATCAAGGGGGGCACCCATGTTGTCCCACGAAGGCTCCATCGCCTCCTTAATGCGCTGCGTGATCTCAGAGGGGGTGAATGCTCCCTTGGCAAGCATCGTCTCATCGAATGATGCCTCGGGCACCATCACATACAATGGGTGTGCGCGCCCAACAATGCCACCCTCCTCACATGGTAGGCCCCAATGATGCTCATCCCCTTTCGGCCGCTTTCCTTCAGGATGCGGATGGCGGTGAGGTGGTCCCAGATCTTCTTCTTATCCTTCTCTAGGACACCCCACTTCCTCCATGACTTTGAGGCCTCTTCGATCACACGCTCGGTGAACTCCGATAGGGGGGCATCAACATCGTTCTTCAGATAGAACCACTATGAACACCACCCCTTGTTGGAGGTCGACAGCCACATCGATAGGTACTTACCGACCCAGTTGTTCTAGAGGTGGATGCCGATGCATCCCATTAGCGTATGCAGCTCCTGCCTACCGCTCTTCTCCCTCTTCTTCTAGGGGGTGACGGTGAATAAGTGCCACCACAGATCAAAGTGGGGACTGATCCCCATGAATTCCTCACATAGGGTGACGAATGCTGCCATATGCTAGATCCTGTTGGGATTGAGGTGCTGTAGCTCGATCTTGTAGTAATGAAGCAGACCCTAAAGAAATCTATGGGCGAGGGTCACAAACCCATGCTCATGGAAGTGGGCGAATGACACCACATAGCTATTGGGCGACGACGACAACTCCTCCTCGCTGGGCAGCAACCACTCCTCGATCGAGGTCCGTGCACAGAGAAGGTCGCAACAGACGAGGCCCTCCATACGCTGGAAGGTGATGTCAGAGCGGCACCATGGATCCATTAGAAGATGGGGGTGGGTGGATGTGAGCTCGATGGTGGCTAGGACGTGGATGCAAGAAGCCTAGGAGATTGGAGGCATCGGATGCAGATGCAAAGGCATGAAGGCAAGGTATGAAACCCTAGGGGCGAACCCTTAGGTTTTATAGGGGGCGACGGGCCCGAGGAAACCAACCGCTCGCCTAGATCTCCATGCCTGCCATGATCTGCCACTATAACACCTCTGGTGTTTTGACCTAGTACTAAAATTTGACATGTCATCATATGTATTGCAAAGCATTCATATAGTATAAAGTTTTGAATGCATTCACTAAATAAGGTTTATTTCATAATGTTGTTATTTCATGTGATGTGATTCAAAACCCTAAATAAAGATCATGGCTACAAGGGTCAAAATTCATGTGATCATGTGAGGTCATGTGTCATTTGACTTAAATAACCCTAATGGGCCATGTTACTGGTCAAAAATCAAAATTTAAGTAAAAGGAAGACAAATCAAATTTGAATTCATATTTAAATTATAAAAGTCCTTTTTGCCCCTTTTGACTAATTCAAAATCCATGTGGAATTTGAGGTAGAGGCAAAAAGCAAAGTTGGAGGTTATTTTATGTGGATCAACTTTGGTATTCAAAGTTTTTCAAGTTTACATATAAAATTTGGAGTAATTTTGAAATGATTCAAATGCTCAAATGCACCCCAAATTCAAATTTCAAAATGGAGGCATAATTTGAAAATGTTCCTAGAAGGAAAGTTGTAGAGTTTGAAAAATTGAACAACTTTCATTTTTGGAGATTTTCAACTTTTTTAGAAAATTTGTGAGTAATTTAAAAAATGGATGCAGTGGCAGTTCTGTAATTATTTCAAAATTCAAAATCCAACCAGAACAGGATGCCACCGCCACCGAGCTGCTTGCCGCCGACCTTCTTCGCCGCTTTCACGCGTGGTGACACGCTGCCATCTCCATGGCAAGCTCATTCGTGTGCTGTCGACGCCAGACGCCTTCTTCCTTTCTATAAATAGGAGCACGCCGTCGTCATTCCTCGGTTTTCCATCGACTGCTCGCCGCCGGTGCCATTGCCGCGCTCGTAAAATTCATCCTCATCGGACCACCTCAGGCCAATTACGTTGGCCAGCAGCTCTGCCTCACCCTGCCGCACATTCCCGACCTGCTCGCCTCGCGTCTAGCTGATCAGCGCCACCGCGCAACGTTGTCTTCTTCGGAGCCGGCCGAAGCTCCGCCGCGACCCACCTCACCGTGGCCAGGGCGATTCAGTACGTCTCCGCCTGCACCAAGTTCACCCTCGTGATCACGGTGAGCTCCTGAGTGTGATGCTCGCTCTTCTTTTGACTCTACTGCATCGTAACCATAGCTACATCGACCGCCGTCGAGTCCGAGTCGCCATGGCCGGCGTAGAGTTCCATCTGGTGTGCCTGTTACTGTTCTAAGGGTTGGGTTAGATTCGCGACATGGTGTAGATCATGTTGGTGCAGTCCGTCTCACCGGAGAATCACCGCCGGCGTGTTTTGCTGGTCGGAGCTGGTCGCGTCGTCGTGTCTTGTTCCGTGTCACTGACGAGCGGGACCGCCTGTCAGTGCGAGTGAGGAAGAAGAACAGTGAAAATTTTTATTTTCTAAATTTGTGAATAGTGCTAAAACTTTGGGAATTTGTAGGAAATTCATGATAGCTCCAAAAATTCTAAAATTTTGTGTGTAGCTTCTGTACATGTTCTAGTATGATTTAAAAATTTGAAATTTGAAATTTGAATAAATTTTTAATGTTCAAATATTCAGTCCATTAATTGAAAAATGCAATTTCCATGATTTTTGTAGGTCACTGTATAATTCCAAAAATTATGAAATTTGTTTTGGTACACTAATTTGTCATGAGGAAGCTTACATAAAATTTTCAGGTCATTTGGAACAAGTTCATTTTTGGGCTTAATTCTAGATTAATTCAAAAATAAATAAAGACAAACCCTAAGTGTTTGATTAGTGTTGGATCTTGTTTTGGTCATGTTTTGTGACTAGTAGGGTTTCAACATCCATTTGGTCAAGTCACATGTGTGGTTCTTGATGGTAGGATTGCAAGTTGGTTTTGTTGGCTTGCAACTGTACCGTGAAATAAAATCATTTGTGGGGTGTTTTTACATTACATGTACCATGAAAGCATCATGTTTACATTATCACCATGTTAAGGCATATGTTATCGTTTCATGTAGAACCCGAGAGTGAAACGATTCTAGTTGAGCAAGTTCTAGAAGAATCCCCGGTTGTCACAGGATTTGATAATCGTGGTTCTGATCGAGAACCTGAGATCGTCAACGAAGGCAAGCCCCAGTTTATGCATTAAACCATCACCTTGTTACTTTGAAAAGTTTATCACCTATGATACTTATTGCATTAAGTTGATTAATTCAAATGTTACCTATTTGATGCATTGCCTTCCTTGTTAATTGTTTACCATCCTTGAAGATGTTTTCATTTACAAAGGCGTAGAATGCTTAGTATGCTTTATGGTAGGCTTTCAAAGTAAAAGTTTCGATACAATCAAAGATGGCATACTGGCCAAAGAAAGAAAGAAGGTAGAATGAACTAGAGACTAGTTAGGTGACTTATCTTAAATTTTGGGTAATGTTGCCGACTATGTCGCTTAAAGGCCACTCATTGTGGATCTTCTGAATGAGACACTTTGTAGTACTGGTCACATACTCTGGTAAGCCTACTTTGGCTAATCCGATGCTAAGACGAATGCCCATGCACTGGGAGTGGAGAGATGGCGGGAGTAGCATGTACCCTTATGGCTGGAATGTGGTCGGATTTGAGGTGTGTTGTGCTCTCGGGTGGCGTGGAGACGACTTAGTATAGGAGGATCTGGTAGCGAGGTTGATATATGCAAGATTAAGTTCTACATATGTCGTGTGATAAGGAATCTCTAGCTAGGACTTGAATCAATTTGAATTGCCAGTGCTCCATGGATATGGAGACTCGATTCATTACAGAAGCAATGCAGGACTGGTGAATTACTAAAATATGAGAAAAGAATGGAATGAGAAGGGATGGAATATGGGAAAAGTACAATTAGTTTGAGATAATGAACTAAAGGTCTTAAGGGTAAAATTTGAAAATAGGATAAGAATAGTAAGCTTTTGGCAAAGGACTTTGAATTTTGCTACATCCATACCTTGTCCCAGACCCCTGCATCTTTAAAAGTCTTACACCCCGTTACATCGGGTTAGTCTTGTTGAGTACCTTTGTACTCAGGGTTCGTTAACCCTTGCTGCAGGTGAGTCCCATGCACAGGCTTGTTTTGGTCCCTGCTGCATGTCTATGTTTGAAGTCAACGATGATGAGGAGTAATGAATGGCCTTTGGACAAGGCACTAGTTTGTATGATAAATAAAGTTAATGTAATATTATTCCGCCACTATAGTTGTATGACACTTATGGTATTGTAAGTTTGAAAACAACTAGTTTGTAACTATGTTATCTTAAGACTTCCACGATCTTTTACTCTGGTATATATGTTTGAATAAAACTGTTGTAATCTGCAATGACTGTGATTGGGATCCTGTTTGAAAAGAGAATCGTGGATGATTCGAGTTTCCCAAGGACACCCGATAGACCTATTGAGTTGTTGGGAACTCATGAACGCTATCCGAGGTCTGTTAAGACAACGATAGGTGCACGTGGGCCTGATTCCTTAGGAGGTTCTGCCATAGCTGGTATCAGAGACAGGTTCCCATCTAAGATCATTGTAGGTTACTTTGGAAAACCTTCAAAATGATTTGGATCAAGGAAAGTAAACATGATATTTTGAAAGTTCAATTTCTTTCTTCTTACCTTTGAGCTAGACTCAATCCTGTCTTATTTGAAAGTTTGTGGCGGATAATATGATTAGGTTTGTCCTATGTATTAAAAATCTAGTACTTATGATTATATAAATTTGTTGTACTTAGATTCGTAAGATCGATTCATGCATCATGCTTAAGCACATTGCATAATAAATCCCCTTAATAGTGGTTGGGTAAGTAATGTCAATCCCATTCTTGCTAACCTCCATTATCCTCAAGCTATTCTTATAGTCCTACCTTAAATCCTATAGGCTATGGCAAAGACCAAAAAAACCGCATGCAAGTCCACTGGACCTCATGGAGTCCCTCGTCATCAGTTGGCACCAAGAAACCATGAGCTCAGTGAAGGTAGTGCCAAGACCTTAGGAGATGAAGGATCTTCAAGCAACCCCACCAACATCAAGAACCTTAACAAGGAGCTCAACACTCTTCGTCGAGCTCATGCCAAAGATCAAGAGGAGCTGGCGGAAATGCAAAGGGGCATCACCATGACCATGGAGCTACGGAATGAAGCCTGGACACGAGAGGATGCGGCCAATGAACGCGTCCATGAGTTGGAGTTCTACGTGGAAGATCTGGAGATGGACAATGCCATTCTTCATGAGAATGTCCACCTATTGTATGCTCAACTTCATCCTCCTCATGGGGATGGTGAATTTACAGATGAAGAAATGATTGTAGATCCAGGAGAAGTTGAGAATGAAGAAGAGGAGGAGGATCCTAAGGAGTTAGTGTACTTCACAGATGAAGGTGAGGTTTCATTCAGTATGGGCACGGATGTTGAAGACTGAGAGCTCGGAGTAGAAATAGTTCCTTTACTACTTTCTTAGAAAACCAGGGTTGTCTTATGGGATACAAGACATGTAATATAAATAAGTACCCTTTGTAGTATGAAACCTTTTGAATGCTTTCAATAAAGAATAATGTAAGTAAACGTGTTTCTCTAACAGATGCCTCGTCCTATAACCCGAACTGGTGCTAGTGGCTCGCACGACGATGATGAGTGCCCAAATCCTCCACCAATGCCTTCGACGATGGTAGATGCCATAGCCGCACTCGTCAATGCAACGGCAGAGAATGCTAGGCTGTTAAGGGAATTGGCGCAGAACCAGCAGGCATTATACCCTAATCGTGGCCGTCGTAATAATGGAAACAACAAGTCAACCTATGTGGATTTTACTGACACACGTCTACCTGTGTTCTCTAAGGCAGATGAACCTTTAGAAGTAGACGATTGGCTTAGGACAATAGAGCAAAGTTTGAGCTGATTCACTGTACCGAGGTTCAGAAACCAAGGTTTGCGGCATAGCAACTTTAAGGAGCTACTGGTGCCTGGTGGGCAAATTTGGTAGCAGTACAGCCCGCTAGTCACCAAATCAACTAGAGAGAGTTCAAGGATGCCTTTAGGGCACATTATATTCTAGACGGTGTGATGACCATGAAGTTAGAAGAGTTCTTGGCTCTTAAGCAAGGGGAGCACCCAGTGATGCATTATGTTGGGCATTTTAATGACCTATCGCAGTATGCTATTGAGTATGTGAATACTGATAGGAAGAAAAAGAATCATTTTCTTAGAGGCCTGAACACTAAACTTCAGACCATGATGGCAACTTGTGGTAACACAACTTACCACGAGACAATCAACATTGCTATCGCTTCGGAAGAGAATTACCACCGACACAAGGAGGCAAAGAAGAAGAAAATATTTGCTTCTGGATCATCGAGTGGAAAGCGTCAGAAGATAGTCTACCGTCCTCAGAATCATAGCCGTGCATCATTCCGCCCACAACAAGGCCAAAGCAGGCAGCAGATCTTTATTCGCCCTGCAACTAATATGCCTTATACTCATCAAGCACCGCAGCAGCAAAACAATACAAATAATGCAAACCGCAATGCTACTCCCCAGAATCACAATTTTCCATGTTATAATTGTGGTAAACCCGAACACTTTTCCTGAGAATGTCCGTATCCTAGGAAGAACAATCCTGATGCACCCAAAGCCCCTGTTAATCAAGCTTAGAATCAGTACAAGAGCAATGCTTAGAACAATCAGAAGGGTCAGGCTGAGAAGAAAACTAGAAGGGTCTTCTATACTCAAGTGGGATCTATTCCAGAAGGAGAACCAGTTATGATGGGTATGTTTCCCATTGCTAAGCATCCTGCAATTACCTTATTTGATTCTGGTGCATCCCATACATTCATCAATCATACATTTGTTGTGAAGCATGGGATAGCTATTGGGGAAACAAAAGAACCCTATCATATACAGTCGCCCGGGGGACGAATCTGTACAAGGGAGGTAGTTCAGCATGTACCTATTGATTTGGGAGGTTATGAGTTCCCTACCAATATGTTGATATTAAAGGATCAAGATATAGATGTGATCCTTGGTATGAACTGGTTAACTCAACACGGGGCTATCATAGATGTCCTGCATAGAACCATAAGGGTAAATGCACCTGGCAGCAAAACCCAACTTCTCATCCAACTTCCCTTTCCTAAGAGTACAATGGAAACAGTCTATGCAACTATTATTGAAGGAGTTGAGAAAATTTCAGTGGTATGTGAGTTTATGGATGTCTTTCCCGATGATCTGCCTGGTCTGCCACCAGACCAAGATGTGGAGTTTAGAATTGATCTGAAACCAGGGACAGCACCAGTGTCCAGAAGAGCATATAGGATGCCACCGAAAGAACTAGCAGAATTAAAAATGCAACTACAAGAGTTGTTAGACCAGGGTTTCATTCAACCCAGTTCATCACCTTGGGGATGCCCTACAATCTTCGTGAAGAAGAAGGACCAAACCTTAAGGTTATGTGTTGACTATTGGCCGTTAAATGAAGTCACCATCAAGAACAAATACCCCTTACCTCAAATTGATTTGCTTTTTGATCAACTTGTGGGAGCTAAGGTATTCTTGAAGATAGACTTGAGATCGGGCTATCACCAGATTAAGATCAGACGTGAAGATGTGCCGAAGACAGCATTTACTACCCGATATAGATTATATGAGTATCTAGTCATGTCTTTTGGGCTGACCAATGCCCCGACTCATTTCATGTACCTAATGAACTCAGTTTTCATGCCCAAGTTAGATAAGTTTGTCGTGGTGTTTATTGATGACATTCTTATCTACTCTAAGAGCAAAGAGGAACATGCGGAACATCTCCGTATTGTTCTACAAAGATTAAGAGATCACCAATTATATGCCAAATTCAGCAAATGTGCATTTTGGTTGGAGGAAGTACAATTTCTGGGTCATGTGCTATCTACTGAAGGTATAGCTGTAGATCCGAGCAAGGTAGAAGAAGTCCTTAATTGGAAAGCACCTACAACTATTCATCAAGTTCATAGTTTCCTGGGGTTGGCAGGGTATTACCGTCGGTTTATCCCTGACTTCTCCAGAATTGCGAAGCCAATTACTGGACTGTTGAAAAATCAAACTAAGTTTGTATGGTCAACAGAATGTGAAGAGGCCTTTCAGACATTGAAGAATTTGTTGACAACTGCACCAGTATTAGCACAACCTGATATCGAGAGGCCATTTGATATCTATTGTGATGCATCTGGAATTGGTATTGGCTGTGTTCTGATGCAAGAAGGTAGAGTCATAGCATACGCTTCCAGACAACTCAAGAAGCATGAAGAACATTATCCCACCCATGATCTTGAATTAGCTGCTATTGTTCATTCACTCAAGATTTGGCGACATTATTTATTGGGCAATATATGTCATATCTATACGGATCACAAAAGTTTGAAATACATCTTCACCTAGTCAGAATTGAATATGAGATAAAGAAGATGGTTGGAACTTATTAAAGATTATGATTTAGAAGTGCACTATCATCCGGGCAAGGCTAATGTGGTTGCCGATGCCCTGAGTCTCAAGAGTCATTGTCATTGCCTAATTGTAGAACCTATGCAGAGAACATTGTGTCAAGAGATGGAGCATATGGATTTACAAATCATAGAATAAGGTTCCCTATCCAATATTGTAGTTGAGTCCACTATTAAAAATCAAATCATTGCTGCTCAATAGAAAAGTAAGAGCATAGCCCATATCAAGGACAAAGTCAGATCTAGAAAACCAACATGTTTCAAGATTGATGAATCAGGTGTCGTATGGTTCAAGGATAGATTAGTAATACCCAAAAATCCGGAGCTACGAAAGTAGATTCTTGATGAAGCTCATTCTATAAGATACTCTATTCATCCGGGTAGCAACAAAATGTATCATGATCTGAGAAAGAGATATTGGTGGACCAAAATGAAAATAGAAATAGCTCAATATGTAGCCAAGTGTGATATTTGTCAGAGAGTCAAAGCGATTCATATGAAGACTGCAGGTCCATTACATTCATTGCCAGTTCCATCTTGGAAGTGGGAAGATATTTGTATGGACTTCATCGTGGGATTGCCTAGGACATCTGCAGGCTACAATTCAATATGGGTTATTGTTGATTGTCTAACCAAGATAGCTCATTTCCTACCAGTCAGAGATAAATATCGAGCAGAGCAGTATGCCAAGCTTTATCTTGATAGAATCTTTAGTCTGCATGGGGCACCCAAGACCATTGTCTCTGACAGAGGGTCATTGTTTATATCCAAGTTTTAGAAAAGTCTACATGAGTCTTTGGGAACTAAACTTATCTGTAGTTCTGCTTATTATCCGCAAACAGATGGACATACTGAAAGGGTAAATCAAATTCTTGAAGATATGTTAAGAACATGTGTTCTTTCTTTTGGTGCTAAATGGGATGAATGCCTTCCCTTAGCTGAATTCTCGTATAACAATAGCCATCAAGAGAGCATTAAAATGGCACCCTTCGAGGCACTATATGGCTGTAGGTGCCAAACACCTTTAAATTGGTCAGAAGCTGGAGAACGTTGGTTCTTTGGACTGGATGTGGTCAAGGAATCTGAAGAGAAAGTTAAACTCATACAAGCCAATATGAAGGTAGCTCAATCCCGACAAAAAAGCTATGCTGATAAGAGGAGACGACCGCTAGAATTCAAAGTGGGAGATTATGTCTACCTCAAGGTATCATCGATGAAAGGAGTTCATTGTTTTGGGATTTGGGGAAAGTTGGCGCCCCGTTTTGTAGGTCCTTTTCAAATCCAACAATGGTGTGGGCCTGTCGCCTATCACGTCAAGCTACCTGATCATATGTCCGCTGTGCATGATATCTTCCATGTATCTCAGTTAAAGAAGTGCCTTCAAGTACCTGACCAAGAGATCGACTTTGGTGATGTAGAACTGGAACCTGATTTGACTTATGCCGAGTACCCCACTAGAGTCTTAGATCAGAAAGATCGAGTCACTCGAAGACGTATGATTAAGTTCTACAAAGTACAATGGAATCAACACACTGAAGATGAAGCTACTTGGGAGTCTAAGGATTACTTAGAAGAGAATTTTCCTGACTTCTTCGCTTCTATCTAGTTGCAATACCTTGTCTATATTGTAACTTGTCTCTTTTGTCAACGGAATGGAAAACCCCCTCACTCGCCTTTTGAATAAAGTTCTAATGTGTTAGCTTGACACATTTCCTTTTCTATTACTTAGCCTTAAGTTTTAAATCTCGGGACATGATTTCTTTAAGGGGGAAGGGTTGTAACACCTCTGGTGTTTTGACCTAGTACTAAAATTTGACATGTCATCATATGTATTGCAAAGCATTCATATAGTATAAAGTTTTGAATGCATTCACTAAATAAGGTTTATTTCATAATATTGTTATTTCATGTGATGTGATTCAAAACCAGTTCCATCTGGTGTGCCTGTTACTGTTCTGAGGGTTGGGTTAGATTCGCGACATGGTGTAGATCATGTTGGTGCAGTCCGTCTCACCGGAGAATCACCGTCGGTGTGTTTTGCTGGTCAGAGCTGGTCGCGCCGCCGTGTCTTGTTACGTGTCACTGATGAGCGGGACCGCCTGTCAATGCGAGTGAGGAAGAAGAACAGTGAAAATTTTTATTTTCTGAATTTGTGAATAGTGCTAAAACTTTGGGAATTTGTAGGAAATTCATGATAGCTCCAAAAATTCTGAAATTTTGTGTGTAGCTTTTGTACATGTTCTAGTATGATTTAAAAATTTGAAACTTGAAATTTGAATAAATTTTTAATGCTCAAATATTCAGTCCATTAATTAAAAAATGCAATTTCCATGATTTTTGTAGGTCACTGTATAATTCCAAAAATTATGAAATTTGTTTTGGTACACTAATTTGTCATGAGGAAGCTTACATAAAATTTTTAGGTCATTTGGAACAAGTTCATTTTTGGGCTTAATTCCAGATTAATTCAAAAATAAATAAAGACAAACCCTAAGTATTTTATTAGTGTTGGATCTTGTTTTGGTCATGTTTTGTGACTAGTAGGGTTTCAAGATCCATTTGGTCAAGTCACATGTGTGGTTCTTGATGGTAGGATTGCAAGTTGGTTTTGTTGGCTTGTAACTGTACCGTGAAATAAAATTATTTGCGGGGTGTTTTTACATTACATGTACCATGAAAGCATCATGTTTACATTATCATCATGTTAAGGCATATGTTATCGTTTCATGTAGAACCTGAGAGTGAAACAATTCTAGGTGAGCAAGTTCAGGAAGAATCCTCGGTTGTCACGGGATTCGATAATCGTGGTACTGATCCGGAACCTGAGATCGTCAATGAAGGCAAGCCTCGGTTTATGCATTAAACCATTACCTTGTTACTTTGAAAAGTTTATCACCTATGATACTTATTGCATTAAGTTGATTAATTCAAATGTTACCTATTTGATGCATTGCCTTCCTTGTTAATTATTTACCATCCTTGAAGATGTTTTTCATTTACAAAGGCGTAGAATGCTTAGTATGCTTTATGGTAGGCTTTCAAAGTAAAAGTTTCGATACAATCAAAGATGGCATACTAGCCAAAGAAAGAAAGAAGGTAGAATGAACTAGAGACTAGTCGGGTGACTTATCTTGAATTTTGGGTAATGTTGCCGACTATGTCGCTTAAAGGCCACTCATTGTGGATCTTCTGAATGAGACACTTTGTAGTACTGGTCACATACTCCGATAAGCCTACTTCGGCTAATCCGATGCTAAGACGAATGCCCACGCACTAGGAGTGGAGAGATGGCGGGAGTAGCATGTACCCTCGTGGCTGGAATGTGGTCGGATTTGAGGTGTGCTGTGCTCTCAGGTGGCGTGGAGACGGCTTAGTATAGGAGGATCTGGTAGCGAGGTTGATATATGAAAGATTAAGTTCTACATATGTCGTGTGATAAGGAATCCCCAGCTAGGACTTGAATCAATTTGAATTGCCGGTGCTCCGTGGATATGGAGACTCGATTCATTACAGAAGCAATGCAGGACTGATGAATTACTAAAATATGAGAAAAGAATGGAATGAGAAGGGATGGAATATGGGAAAAGTACAATTAGTTTGAGATAATGAACTAAAGGTCTTAAGGGTAAAATTTGAAAATAGGATAAGAATAGTAAGCTTTTGGCAAAGGACTTTGAATTTTGCTACATCCATACCTTGTCCCAGACCCCTGCATCTTTAAAAGTCTTACACCCCGTTACATCGGGTTAGTCTTGTTTAGTACCTTTGTACTCAGGGTTCGTTAACCCTTGCTGCAGGTGAGTCCCATGCGTAGGCTTGTTTTGGTCCCTGCTGCATGTCTGTGTTTGAAGTCAACGATGATGAGGAGTAATGAATGGCCTTTGGACAAGGCACTAGTTTGTATGATAAATAAAGTTAATGTAATATTATTCCGCTACTATAGTTGTATGACACTTATGGTATTGTAAGTTTGAAAACAACTAGTTTGTAACTATGTTATCTTAAGACTTCCACGATCTTTTCTTCCTCACTCGCACTGACAGGCGGTCCCGCTCGTCAGTGACACGGAACAAGACACGGCAACGTGACCAGCTCCGACCAGCAAAATGCGCCGGCGGTGATTCTCCGGTGAGAAGGACTGCACCAACATGATCTACACCATGTCATGAATCTAACCCAACCCTCAGAACAGTAACAGGCACACCAGATGGAACTCTACACCGGCCATGGCGACTTGGACTCGACGGTGGTCGATGTAGCTATGGTTATGGTGTAGTAGAGTCAAAAGAAGAGCGAGCATCATGCTCAGGAGCTTATCGTGATCACAAGGGTGAACTTGGTGCAAGCGGAGACATACTGAATCGCCCTGGCCACGGTGAGGTGGGTCACGGCGGAGCTTCGGCCAGCTCTGAAGAAGACGACGTCGCACGGTGGCGCTAATCGGCTAGACGCGAGGCGAGCAGGTCGGGAATGAGCGGCAGGGTGAGGTAGAGCTATTGGCCAACACAATTGGCCTGAGGTGGTCCGACGAGGATGAATTTTATGAGCGCGGCAATGGCACCGACGGCGAGCAGTCGACGGAAAACCGAGGAATGACAACGGCGTGCTCCTATTTATAGAAAGGAAGAAGGCGTCTGGCGTCGACAGCACACGAATGAGCTTGCCACGGAGATGGCAGCGTGTCACCACACGTGAAAGCGGCGAAGAAGGTCAGCGACAAGCAGCTCGGTGGCGGTGGCGTCCAGTTCCGGTTGGATTTTGAATTTTGAAATAATTATAGAACTGCCACTGCATCCATTTTTTAAATTACTCACAAATTTTCTAAAAAAGTTGAAAATCTACAAAAATGAAAGTTGTTCAATTTTTCAAACTCTACAACTTTCCTTCTAGGAACATTTTCAAATTCTGCCTCCATTTTGAAATTTGAATTTGGGGTGCATTTGAGCATTTGAATCATTTCAAAATTACTCCAAATTTTATATGTAAACTTGAAAAACTTTGAATACCAAAGTTGATCCACATAAAATAACCTCCAACTTTGCTTTTTGCCTCTACCCCAAATTCCACATGGATTTTGAATTAGTCAAAAGGGGCAAAAAGGACTTTTATAATTTGAATATGAATTCAAATTTGATTTGTCTTCCTTTTACTTAAATTTTGATTTTTGACCAGTAACATGGCCCATTAGGGTTATTTAAGTCAAATGACACATAACCTCACATGATCACATGAATTTTGACCCTTGTAGCCATGATCTTTATTTAGGGTTTTGAATCACATCACATGAAATAACAACATTATGAAATAAACCTTATTTAGTGAATGCATTCAAAACTTTATACTATATGAATGCTTTGCAATACATATGATGACATGTCAAATTTTAGTACTAGGTCAAAACACCAGAGGTGTTACAGCCACGACGTCACGCCATGGGATATGCGCACGCAATCCCTATCCATTCCCTTAGAAAACTCGACAGACACTTCGCCTCTCTGGGTGGGCCATGACTCATCACAAGTAAGAGGAATACAGATCCAAAAAACACCTCTACGACCTATTTGGGCCTAGGAGTTCAAAGGTTGGCCCATCAATAGGTTCGACAACCGCTATAGGAACCCTTAGGATAAGGGATGGAAGGGGATGGGCCCACAAGTGGCCAGTACCCAAGCGCACGAGCACCACGGGCATCCTAGCCCACAATCAAGTCTTAGCCGAGTATGATCCATGGTTTTCTCCTAAAGAAAGGTGGAGAGCACTTAGGACCTATCGAACGGACCTAAGAACTATATGGATTGACCACTAAGAAACTGAAGTCGGTCACCAAGCTGACCCTATCTAGATCCCCATGAATGGGAAGCTGGGACCCCAATGAAACTAGCCAACTAACAAACCACCAAATCTCATGGCTATACCCATAAAGGGTCCAACCCCTACAAGTGGGAATCACGGTCCCCAGGACACACCGTGGGCAACAAAAGAAGGCTAGGGCCCTCAGAGTCCTCCCTTTTAGAAAAACCTCTAGAGAAGTATTCCACTCCTCCGCAGACTCGGGGGCTACTGTCAGGGACTAATACTAGGGTACCCAAAGAGGAGGAGCTAATAACCATCAATGTTGCTTCATCCAAGCAGTCAGGAGCGTGACTACAACTCTTATCGACCATTGAGGCCGCGGGCTTTGCCTTGTTGAAAGGTCCTTGTTTGGTTTTGGTAATTGAGTGACAACTTAGGCGGACTAATTGTGTTTATGTGAGATACAAAGGTGATTAGTCCACGGGTACATGTGCGTGAGCAACATATGCCATGAAGGTGAAAATGGCTTGGAGATGTTGCAAAGCTCACACATGTGATGATGAAGGAGCTTAAATGCACATGAGACATGACATTGAGTCATGTGATCAAGGTGGAGAAGATCAAGACAAGACTTGGCTTGATGGACCGGTTGCAAGCGTGAAGGGCAAGTCGAAGGCTTTGGAGTGATGGACCGCGTGGCGGTGAAGCTTGAGCAAGACTTGGCGCCGATGGACGATGGCAACGGTGAAGAGCAAGTAGAGTCAAGATCGATGAACCAATATGATCATGTGATGATATGAAGTGGATCATATCATTGTTGATCATGTTGGTGCATGTGTTGCATCAACATTGGAGGAGATGGAATGGAATGCGCAAGGCAAAGGTATAACCTAGGGCTTTTCATTTCACCGGTCATAGGTGTGTAGAGAAGTTTATGACCGGGTTTAGGATAGATGGTCGTACTATCAAGAGGGGCAAACTTGTTTGCGTATCGGTCATCTAGTGCCACTCGAGTGATCTAACTTTGCATTGTCACTAGGATCGAGTGGCGTGGCAAGTTGAGTGGCTAACATCCTTTGGGAAATGATTGTGAAAATGCTAACACACTTACACATGGTGGTGTACACTTGGTGGTGTTGGCACATTTACAAAGGAGGTGGTGTTTGCAGGGGTGAAATGGAATGCCTATTTTCTATTGCGCCGAATGCAAGTTCTTGGTGGTTAGCACATTGGAGCAAGGGTGAAGAAGTTAGAAGTGAAAACGAGTTGGTCGTGAAGATGCCAGCGTCGGTCAACTGACCGGACGCTGGATCTGAATGCACCGGACGCTGGAAGGCTGCGTCCGGTCAGGCTGACGTACGGTGACATAGTAGCTGGAGAGTGACTGGACGCTGGCTGCGTCTGATCGCGTTCGACCGGACGCGTCCGGTCATGCTCGGGAGCTTACTGGAAACGACCGGACGCTGAGGGTCCAGCGTCCAGTCAGTTGAGTGCTGCTGTGTCCGGTCAGGTCAAGTGACCGTTGGAATTAGGACACGTGGTCGTCTGTGGGCGACCGGACGCTGAGGTCCAGTGTCCGGTCAACACGACCGGAGCGTCCGGTCAGCCCGACCGTTGCCCAGTGAAGGGGTAACGGTCAGTTTAGCCCTTGGGGCTATAAATAGAAGTGGCCTTCGGCCATGGCTGGTGTGGAGCACCTCAAGGGACTTAGTGTCCATGCTTGTGAGTGCTTGGGAGCCCTCCATCTCACACATACTTGATAGCGATCATCCGATTGTGTGAGTGAGCGATTCTAGTGCGATTGCATCGTGAGGTTGCATCGAGTGGCACTAGGTGATCGAGTTGCAAGCTGGTGGTGCTTGTTACTCTTGGAGGTTGCCACTCCTAGATGGCTTGGTGGTGGTCTCCGTCGAAGTGCGCAAGAAGCTTGTGCAGCGCTCCGGAGAAGTGCTTGTGAGGGGCATTGTGCTCGCCCCGCGGGAGTCGCGAAGAGCAACTCTAGTAAAGCGTGTCATTGAGCTACCCTCACTCAAGGGGTAGGTTCTTGCGGCGCCAGACGTGCGGGCTTAGCGGGTGATGCTAATTAGCCGCCGAACCACCAAGTGAGCGGTCGACACAAACGGGGACTAGCGTGTTGGCAAACACGTGAACCTCGGGAGAAAAATCATCGTGTCAACTTTGTTCTTCTCGTTGGTTTGCATCCCCATTACACAAGCTTGAATTACTTAGAAAGAAGGTAGAATGAACTAGAGACTAGTCGGGTGACTTATCTTGAATTTTGGGTAATGTTGCCGACTATGTCGCTTAAAGGCCACTCATTGTGGATCTTCTGAATGAGACACTTTGTAGTACTGGTCACATACTCCGATAAGCCTACTTCGGCTAATCCGATGCTAAGACGAATGCCCACGCACTAGGAGTGGAGAGATGGCGGGAGTAGCATGTACCCTCGTGGCTGGAATGTGGTCGGATTTGAGGTGTGCTGTGCTCTCAGGTGGCGTGGAGACGGCTTAGTATAGGAGGATCTGGTAGCGAGGTTGATATATGAAAGATTAAGTTCTACATATGTCGTGTGATAAGGAATCCCCAGCTAGGACTTGAATCAATTTGAATTGCCGGTGCTCCGTGGATATGGAGACTCGATTCATTACAGAAGCAATGCAGGACTGATGAATTACTAAAATATGAGAAAAGAATGGAATGAGAAGGGATGGAATATGGGAAAAGTACAATTAGTTTGAGATAATGAACTAAAGGTCTTAAGGGTAAAATTTGAAAATAGGATAAGAATAGTAAGCTTTTGGCAAAGGACTTTGAATTTTGCTACATCCATACCTTGTCCCAGACCCCTGCATCTTTAAAAGTCTTACACCCCGTTACATCGGGTTAGTCTTGTTTAGTACCTTTGTACTCAGGGTTCGTTAACCCTTGCTGCAGGTGAGTCCCATGCGTAGGCTTGTTTTGGTCCCTGCTGCATGTCTGTGTTTGAAGTCAACGATGATGAGGAGTAATGAATGGCCTTTGGACAAGGCACTAGTTTGTATGATAAATAAAGTTAATGTAATATTATTCCGCTACTATAGTTGTATGACACTTATGGTATTGTAAGTTTGAAAACAACTAGTTTGTAACTATGTTATCTTAAGACTTCCACGATCTTTTCTTCCTCACTCGCACTGACAGGCGGTCCCGCTCGTCAGTGACACGGAACAAGACACGGCAACGTGACCAGCTCCGACCAGCAAAATGCGCCGGCGGTGATTCTCCGGTGAGAAGGACTGCACCAACATGATCTACACCATGTCATGAATCTAACCCAACCCTCAGAACAGTAACAGGCACACCAGATGGAACTCTACACCGGCCATGGCGACTTGGACTCGACGGTGGTCGATGTAGCTATGGTTATGGTGTAGTAGAGTCAAAAGAAGAGCGAGCATCATGCTCAGGAGCTTATCGTGATCACAAGGGTGAACTTGGTGCAAGCGGAGACATACTGAATCGCCCTGGCCACGGTGAGGTGGGTCACGGCGGAGCTTCGGCCAGCTCTGAAGAAGACGACGTCGCACGGTGGCGCTAATCGGCTAGACGCGAGGCGAGCAGGTCGGGAATGAGCGGCAGGGTGAGGTAGAGCTATTGGCCAACACAATTGGCCTGAGGTGGTCCGACGAGGATGAATTTTATGAGCGCGGCAATGGCACCGACGGCGAGCAGTCGACGGAAAACCGAGGAATGACAACGGCGTGCTCCTATTTATAGAAAGGAAGAAGGCGTCTGGCGTCGACAGCACACGAATGAGCTTGCCACGGAGATGGCAGCGTGTCACCACACGTGAAAGCGGCGAAGAAGGTCAGCGACAAGCAGCTCGGTGGCGGTGGCGTCCAGTTCCGGTTGGATTTTGAATTTTGAAATAATTATAGAACTGCCACTGCATCCATTTTTTAAATTACTCACAAATTTTCTAAAAAAGTTGAAAATCTACAAAAATGAAAGTTGTTCAATTTTTCAAACTCTACAACTTTCCTTCTAGGAACATTTTCAAATTCTGCCTCCATTTTGAAATTTGAATTTGGGGTGCATTTGAGCATTTGAATCATTTCAAAATTACTCCAAATTTTATATGTAAACTTGAAAAACTTTGAATACCAAAGTTGATCCACATAAAATAACCTCCAACTTTGCTTTTTGCCTCTACCCCAAATTCCACATGGATTTTGAATTAGTCAAAAGGGGCAAAAAGGACTTTTATAATTTGAATATGAATTCAAATTTGATTTGTCTTCCTTTTACTTAAATTTTGATTTTTGACCAGTAACATGGCCCATTAGGGTTATTTAAGTCAAATGACACATAACCTCACATGATCACATGAATTTTGACCCTTGTAGCCATGATCTTTATTTAGGGTTTTGAATCACATCACATGAAATAACAACATTATGAAATAAACCTTATTTAGTGAATGCATTCAAAACTTTATACTATATGAATGCTTTGCAATACATATGATGACATGTCAAATTTTAGTACTAGGTCAAAACACCAGAGGTGTTACAGCCACGACGTCACGCCATGGGATATGCGCACGCAATCCCTATCCATTCCCTTAGAAAACTCGACAGACACTTCGCCTCTCTGGGTGGGCCATGACTCATCACAAGTAAGAGGAATACAGATCCAAAAAACACCTCTACGACCTATTTGGGCCTAGGAGTTCAAAGGTTGGCCCATCAATAGGTTCGACAACCGCTATAGGAACCCTTAGGATAAGGGATGGAAGGGGATGGGCCCACAAGTGGCCAGTACCCAAGCGCACGAGCACCACGGGCATCCTAGCCCACAATCAAGTCTTAGCCGAGTATGATCCATGGTTTTCTCCTAAAGAAAGGTGGAGAGCACTTAGGACCTATCGAACGGACCTAAGAACTATATGGATTGACCACTAAGAAACTGAAGTCGGTCACCAAGCTGACCCTATCTAGATCCCCATGAATGGGAAGCTGGGACCCCAATGAAACTAGCCAACTAACAAACCACCAAATCTCATGGCTATACCCATAAAGGGTCCAACCCCTACAAGTGGGAATCACGGTCCCCAGGACACACCGTGGGCAACAAAAGAAGGCTAGGGCCCTCAGAGTCCTCCCTTTTAGAAAAACCTCTAGAGAAGTATTCCACTCCTCCGCAGACTCGGGGGCTACTGTCAGGGACTAATACTAGGGTACCCAAAGAGGAGGAGCTAATAACCATCAATGTTGCTTCATCCAAGCAGTCAGGAGCGTGACTACAACTCTTATCGACCATTGAGGCCGCGGGCTTTGCCTTGTTGAAAGGTCCTTGTTTGGTTTTGGTAATTGAGTGACAACTTAGGCGGACTAATTGTGTTTATGTGAGATACAAAGGTGATTAGTCCACGGGTACATGTGCGTGAGCAACATATGCCATGAAGGTGAAAATGGCTTGGAGATGTTGCAAAGCTCACACATGTGATGATGAAGGAGCTTAAATGCACATGAGACATGACATTGAGTCATGTGATCAAGGTGGAGAAGATCAAGACAAGACTTGGCTTGATGGACCGGTTGCAAGCGTGAAGGGCAAGTCGAAGGCTTTGGAGTGATGGACCGCGTGGCGGTGAAGCTTGAGCAAGACTTGGCGCCGATGGACGATGGCAACGGTGAAGAGCAAGTAGAGTCAAGATCGATGAACCAATATGATCATGTGATGATATGAAGTGGATCATATCATTGTTGATCATGTTGGTGCATGTGTTGCATCAACATTGGAGGAGATGGAATGGAATGCGCAAGGCAAAGGTATAACCTAGGGCTTTTCATTTCACCGGTCATAGGTGTGTAGAGAAGTTTATGACCGGGTTTAGGATAGATGGTCGTACTATCAAGAGGGGCAAACTTGTTTGCGTATCGGTCATCTAGTGCCACTCGAGTGATCTAACTTTGCATTGTCACTAGGATCGAGTGGCGTGGCAAGTTGAGTGGCTAACATCCTTTGGGAAATGATTGTGAAAATGCTAACACACTTACACATGGTGGTGTACACTTGGTGGTGTTGGCACATTTACAAAGGAGGTGGTGTTTGCAGGGGTGAAATGGAATGCCTATTTTCTATTGCGCCGAATGCAAGTTCTTGGTGGTTAGCACATTGGAGCAAGGGTGAAGAAGTTAGAAGTGAAAACGAGTTGGTCGTGAAGATGCCAGCGTCGGTCAACTGACCGGACGCTGGATCTGAATGCACCGGACGCTGGAAGGCTGCGTCCGGTCAGGCTGACGTACGGTGACATAGTAGCTGGAGAGTGACTGGACGCTGGCTGCGTCTGATCGCGTTCGACCGGACGCGTCCGGTCATGCTCGGGAGCTTACTGGAAACGACCGGACGCTGAGGGTCCAGCGTCCAGTCAGTTGAGTGCTGCTGTGTCCGGTCAGGTCAAGTGACCGTTGGAATTAGGACACGTGGTCGTCTGTGGGCGACCGGACGCTGAGGTCCAGTGTCCGGTCAACACGACCGGAGCGTCCGGTCAGCCCGACCGTTGCCCAGTGAAGGGGTAACGGTCAGTTTAGCCCTTGGGGCTATAAATAGAAGTGGCCTTCGGCCATGGCTGGTGTGGAGCACCTCAAGGGACTTAGTGTCCATGCTTGTGAGTGCTTGGGAGCCCTCCATCTCACACATACTTGATAGCGATCATCCGATTGTGTGAGTGAGCGATTCTAGTGCGATTGCATCGTGAGGTTGCATCGAGTGGCACTAGGTGATCGAGTTGCAAGCTGGTGGTGCTTGTTACTCTTGGAGGTTGCCACCTCCTAGATGGCTTGGTGGTGGTCTCCGTCGAAGTGCGCAAGAAGCTTGTGCAGCGCTCCGGAGAAGTGCTTGTGAGGGGCATTGTGCTCGCCCCGCGGGAGTCGCGAAGAGCAACTCTAGTAAAGCGTGTCATTGAGCTACCCTCACTCAAGGGGTAGGTTCTTGCGGCGCCAGACGTGCGGGCTTAGCGGGTGATGCTAATTAGCCGCCGAACCACCAAGTGAGCGGTCGACACAACGGGGACTAGCGTGTTGGCAAACACGTGAACCTCGGGAGAAAAATCATCGTGTCAACTTTGTTCTTCTCGTTGGTTTGCATCCCCATTACACAAGCTTGCAATTACTTTTATACATATTAAGCTTGTGTAGTTGCTCTTGTAATTAGATAGCTTGTGTAGCTTGCTAATTACCTTCTTGCTTGTGTAGCATAGAAGTAGCTCCCTTGCGTGGCTAATTTGGTTTTAGTAACCTTGTTAGTCACATTGCTTAGTTTGTGTAACTAAGTATTTGCGCTCTCTAATTAGGCATTGGTTGCCTTGTTATTGAGCATTGCTAGTGAGCTTAGTTAGCTTTGTGCTTTTGCTTACTAGCATGTGTAGGAGCTCCCTTGTTGTTTAAAGTACTAGTGGCATAGGTTTGTGTGACCTTGCTCCTAGAATTGTTTAGGAGAGCTCTAGCTAGCCCGGCACCTTTGTTGCATAATTGTTATCTTTGCAAGGTGCTAGTGAACATATATAGTGGGGTATAGTCTTGGCTAGACCGATAGTTTTAATTCCGCATTTGTATCGGTTAGCCATCGCGATTAAGTTTTAGAAAAGACTATTCACCCCCCTCTAGTCGCCATCTCGACCCTTCACTTGTCCAACCACCAAGGCCATGGGCTCTGCCTCATACAACCACCAAGGTCATGGGCTCTGCCTCATCTGATCACTGAGGCCATGGGTCTACCTCGTCCAACCACCAAGGTCACAGGCTCCGCCTCGTCCAACCCCCCAAGGGTTGGCTCCACCTTGGCTGACCTCCAAGGGATGGCTCCACCATGTCCGACCACCGAGGCCATGGCTCCACCTCCTCCAACCACCAAGGTCATGGGCTCTACCTCATCCAACCCCTGAGGGTTAGCTCTACCTTGGCTGACCTTCGAGGGATGGCTTCGCCTCGTTCGACCTCTGAGGGTTGGCCCCAGCTCGGCTGACCCCTAGGGATGGGCTCCACCTCGCCCGATGTCATAGCACTGGCTTCGCCTTGGCTAACCCCTGAGGGTGGGTTTCGCCTCGCTCGATGCCTAAGGGCTGGCTCTGTCTCACCCGATCCCTCGGGCATGGCTCCTAACGGAAGCTCACGCCATTGCCAAACACTACGGGCCAGAAAGTACAACTCAAGGTTAAACTTCTGGCATCGTGTAGGGAGCGGTCACGTCTCAACATGACCCATCCCCATGACATATAATTCTAGGGAACTCACATCGCCCACAATGATGGATGCATGGTCACTATGCTACCTACTCCCTGTACAACCACTGATATGCACGCTGGTTCACCACGCTGCCCGCCGGGGCAGAGTGGGATGTTATGACCCACTAACAATGGTAGGGCATGGCATCATCAAGTAGATAGGTTCCTGGCATGGGTCTATCCCTGTCACCACCTACTGTGTCAGTGAAACCTGCACAAAGGAAAAGGAAGGCCTGGCGACCCTAAAGGATTCTCTCTCTCTCTTGTTTTCCTCTTTTCCCTTGCTATAACACATGCTTTCCCTTGGCCTATAAAAGGGAAAGTAGGGCACCCCACTAAGGGGCATAGGACAAATGAACCATCGCACAATGGACACTCGATCCAAACACATCCAAACCGATCGGAACTCATTACAACACACCACTAGAGACTTGGGACCTGTCTCTCTCTCGACTGTTTGTAACCCCTACTATGAACTTTTAGTGCTGGTAATATGAGCAGTAGCCATGAACTAGATGTTGGGATATTCTACTCGAACAAGTATAAACCTTATGTCTTCTTAGCACACCATCCGGACCAGACGCGCAATAATAAAAATTTACTCGTTGGTGTTTACTTGAAACACTGACACATATATTATATATGTAAATTGGTTTTGGCTAATTATTGTGTGGATGTGGACCCCCATGGGGATTCTTTTCCCACATGGGGATAGGGATGGGGAGAAGAACTTCCCTGTGACCATTGACAGGGACAGGGACGGGGAGATTTTCTCCCTGTGGGGACGGGGATGGGCACTCATTCTCTACCGAGGAATTCTCCGTTGACATATTTAATTCCATCTCAGGCTTGCTTACCTTCATGTGCATGTGCCTAAGTGCCTAGTTAACTTGGTTAGGCCCATAGCCATATCAAGCTAATGCATTGACACCCCTTAACCTAGATTAGGAAAAACATGGAGCGCGGCTATTTTTGATAGGCCAAGTAGTCGGTGGCCATCGAGAAAGATCTTGTAATCTCCCTTAACCCTCATTGTTGCTACTCTACTTCATGCCAAGTTGATGGTTGGTGGACAAGGATGCCTCTATTGGTAGCGATGGATGGGGGAGGAGTCGGGCATGGCCGTCGGTGACCTAGATTGAAGACAATCGCCAAGTGGCCTATAAGAACCTCGTCTTCACCCTAAAAAATAACCTCATCTTCAGAATCAAAGTATCTCATGCACCAGTAGGTGAGGCAAAGAATCATTCCTCCTCGCTATTCAACCAGCGAGGTGCTTGTCACTTGGATACAAATGAAATGATGCGCATTCGCTATTCATCTAGAGGAACATGGAGTTTACGGTGGCAGAAAAGAGGCTAGAGGAGTAGGTGTGTAGGAGGAAGAAGGCAGCGTGGTTAGTGTTCTGGGTAACTCCTCCATGTACAAGACCATCCTATCACCAACCATAGGCAACCAAACAACAAATTTGCAATATAGACTTAGCTTATATGTGTAAACCAAACAATCCCTCCCTGGGAGCAACTTACATGACGTGAGGAGGTCCACCCTCCTTGTGTCCACTTTGACTCCTTCCACACCACCACCATCTCTTTGAGGAACATGAAGAAAAAGGAGGTAAGATGGTAGAAATGGCGACTAGTGGCATGAGCAAACAATGCGAAGGCAAGAAGAAATAGGATTGTGGAAGTAGGAAGATGGGAGTAACACGGAGGAAGGAGCCAACTTCCCTCTCCCCATCTTTATAGTTCAGGCATTAAATTGTTGTGTCCCATGCAATGCCATGACAACCTCTTAGTGAGGTGGTTAGTCTGACACACATGTGTAGAATCCAAAGGCACCACACCCCTTAGCTTTCCCATGTTAGACGGACGTCCTAGATCTATGAATTTAAAACATCACACCTGCAAACATGTGTGGATTAGAACTTAAGGAGGGAACGCTCCATGCGGAACCTAAAAGCGTCATGCCCTCTTGACTCCTCCACATCTAGCAGATGATGAGGATCAAGGAATTTGGCATGACACACCCTTAGACAGTGCAGAACAGCCCCAAAAGAGCAAGTGTCGCTAAATAGTGCAACAAGCCCTTCGATGGGCCCTAGGGCTCCTCTAACCCATGAAAAAAGAGGTTCAAAGACTAATCGATGAACGACACATGACCATCTCTAAACTAGGGGAACTAGAAATAAGCATGCCATGATGGGCCCACCAGTGGTCTTAGCTCAGGTGCGCAGAGCGCCCAACCGTTTAAAAGGTCATAATATGGCTAGAGGGGGGTGAATAGCTTATTAAAAACTCTATAAGATCACTAGAGCAATTTGTTAGTATGCAAAATGGCGAAATGCAATTTTGCTCTAGCTCTACAAGGGTTGCAAGCTACCTATCCAAACAATTCTAGTTGTTATGATTACTTGGCACACAATAAGAGCTAAGTCACTACTCACTAAGAGTTCTCAACAAGGCTACGCTAAAGAGCTCCACTAAGAGAAACTAAACTAGCAAGCAAGCTATCAAAACTAGCTACACTAAAGAGCTTGTTACACAACTAATCAAAGTGAATGCAAGGGAGTGAGTAGGAAGGTTATACTACCATGTAGAGGAATGAACCAATCACAATATGAATGCCAAATCAATCACCGGGAGAATTCCAATCACAATGGAGACTAAGATTTTTCTCCCGAGGTTCACATGCTTGCTGGCACGCTAGTCCCTATTGTGTCGACCAACACTTGGTGGTTTGGTGGCTAATAGGTGTTTCACAAACCTAGTCCAACAAATAGATGCCATAAGAACCTACCCGCAAGTGAGGTAACTTAATGACACAAGAAATTTACTAGAGTTACCTTTCAGCTCTCCACCGGGGAAGACACAAGACCCCTCACAATCACTAGGAGATGGCCATGAATAATCACCAACTCTATGCTCCTTCACTGCCCCAAGCCATCTAGGTTGTTGGCATTTCTTAGCATCACTACCAAGTATGGAGATGGAATCCATCCCTAGCAATGGAACCAAAAATGCCAGTTGGTATTTCTTAGCACCATCACTAAGATTTGGATAAATCTTAGCAACGCCGCCAAGAAACATCAACATGGTAGTTCTAAGCGATTACATAAATAATATATGTAAGCGCATGGATCTATCATTGTAGCATTTCACCCCAGAAGTATTCAGGGTATCATTATTTATATTTTCCCAAAGGAGGGCAAGGTATAAGAGCCTAGCATGGATATGAACAAGATTACATACTTGCATAGTAAACCAATAGTATATGATAGGGATAAAATGGTATTTTAAGGATAGTGGACACACATCTAGGCCAACCTCAAGGATAAATAGAAACAAAGAATAAAAGAATATTCATAAGTGGAGCAGCCATGTTCTAATATAGCCACGCAAAGAACAACTGATGATCATACAAATTACATAGTTAGAGTTAGAACTAAGTGTAAGATAGACGGGGAGATCTCTGGGCACTAGTCTGCCAGCAAGCCAGGGAGACTTTAAGACTCCTACATAATACCCGAATGTGGGGTGTAACACCTCGGGTGTTAGCCTTGCATAACTTGACTTGCATAACATGAGCATGAGCATCAAGCATCCATAAATCATCATTTACAATTGAAACATTTGATCGAAACATATGAAACATTACTTGCTATCGCGTGTTTCTTAGAACATATGCATGTGATCATGTGCAAATGGATGCAAGTGGGTAAGGTTGGTCACTAAAACACCTTAGCTATACTTATGTTAACAAAAGGAACCTTGTTCATGAAGGCCACATTTCATGATCCAGCACTTAAGTGGTATTTCATGTGTTGACCTGAATAGCTATATGAGTGACTACTACATGAAATGCTTAAATGACCTTGCAAATTGTTTTAACATGATTAGAGTATCATCATGAACAACTTTGGTATTTAGGGCTAGGGCTAGTTTGGTCATTTAGCCATGGTTTGAATGTGCATCATGATTTCAAAGTGACATGTTTGACTAAAGTTGAACTAGGTGTTAGAGACCTTGCATGGAGGAGTTCACTAAAGCAAAGTTGTAGTGTTTGACATAAGGAACAACTTTTATTTTTATGTCATGGACTGATTTAGCTTCTAACATGTTTGAATTGGACTCACAAAAATCAGCTTTTCACTGTTTTCAACACTTCAAAAAAAATTTCTAAGTGTTTGCTCACTAACGGTCTGACAGCCAGACTTTGGAACGAAATAACTCGAGTTTGGTTGAGTGTTGAAGCATGATCCTTTAATAACATTTGAAGCTGGTACATGGGTCTACAAATTCTATTCTGTATGTTTGCACGAAGGAGCCACCGATTAGCCGGTAAATCAACTTGAAAACTCGTCGTCAGGCACTGCACCGGTTCACTGACGAACTGAATCGCGAATGTACAGTGGCCGACCGGCTTCAGACACCGCGCGCCGCGTGGAGGTCGCCATGGCCGCGCGTCGCCAGCGCCCTGACCGCGCAGGCCACGCCGTGCCTGGGCGCGCCTTCTTCACGCCAGCGTGCGCCCGCTCCATTTCCACTCGCCCACGCCAGCTCTCTCCCTCTCCAGCGCCCTCCCTTGCTCTCGCCGTAGAACCAGGTCACGCCGCCGAGCACAGCACCGCCTCCGCCGTCGCCTTGTGTGCGCTACGTCGGACCACCACCGCCTCCATCTCGCCCGTAGCTGCGCCACACCTCCCTCCACCCCTCGTCTTGATTGCTGCGGCTGTCACGCTTCGGTGAGGGCGAATTCACCGTTTCCTTTCTCATCGGAGTTCACGGTCGCCATGGCCGCCTCCATGGCAAGCTGGCCATAGCTCGGCTCATCGGCGCTTTTCCTTCGGTTTTGAGCGTTAGCATTGGGTCAGGACGTGTAGTAGCCGGTGCCAAGACGTTACCGTCGTTAGTGATCCCGCCGGCGTGGAACACGACGACCAGCGCCACCGCATTCTAACCCTCGCACCACCGCGCCATGGTCGAGAGTCGTCGGAGCTTTATGTGGAGCTTTTATTGTTGAAATAGAGTCGCTAGGTCACCGTGGTACCATTGCGCGCCTCGCCGGGCTTTCCCGTGGCCGGAGATGGCCGGCACAGCGTCGAGCAGCGCCGCCGTGCCGCCATCACCAACGACGAGCATGCTCCACCCACCCTCACCCGCCACCACCTAGGTCGTTTGACGCGCGCTACTCAGTGGTTGATGTAGTGAAGACCTCACCGCCGGCAACCTCGCCGTCGGCGAGCTCTGGCCGCGCCAACATCGTGCAGCGCCGCTGCCCTGTTCCGTGTCACTGACGCGTGGGGTCCCCTGACCAGCGGGTCCCACCTGTCAGCGACAGCAGTAGTGTAGGCTAACTCATTTTGAATCCAGTTTTCGATTTGTTTTGTTATTTTTGTATCTTTAGTTTGGTAGCTCCTAAAATGATGAAATAAATATGATTGTGTTGCTTAGGAAGTGTAGTATTTAGTAAAAATGTGTTCTTGACTTCAACAGTAGAAATTTCTGGAAATTTAAATAGGGATTTCAAATGTGCTTTTGAATGCATTCAAATTTGTTTATTTTATATCTAGAGTTCCTGTGCTCCAAAAATTATGAAATTTTTGTGGTAGGCTGTTCTTGTCATACCTGAGCTTGGATAAAAATTTGAGAACCAGTGCATGTGTAGATCTATAGTTATAGATTTTTCTTTTATAAATAGTTAATCCTTGCATGAATTTTTATAAATTAATTATAAGTCCAAAATTCATGAAATTTATTGGAGGTGATACTAGTACCATATGGATGTTAGGAAAAATAAGAAATCTGTTGCTTGACACTTTTCAATAGGATTTTCCATTTATGCTATTTCAAGCCTTGCTTCCTTATCATTTTTGTATAGGATGTTCTACTTAGTAAAATGACATGAAATTTTTATAGTAGTCCTTTGATAGCATTAGTAAGACTCTGTAAAATTTTGAGAATTTATTAAGCACATTTGATATATATTTATTATTTAACCTAGATATCTAAATAAAATAATAAAGGCAATTTAATAAATAGTTTGGGCTTCACCATTATATCATCTTAACTGTAATTGGTATGCTGAAACTGTTGGTAGGTTCTAGGTTGTCAAATTTTGAATAATTACCTGAAGTAGAAGTGTTATTACTTTATATTGCATGTCAAGTCATTTCTGGACTGATTCTAGAGTGTAATGAGTTACATGTTGAAACAAGTGTAGACTGTAAAAATGGTTAATAACAAAGTTGTAGAGAATTTGATAAGCTTTCCAGAAAGTCCAGGATCACTGTTTTTGAATTTGTAGAACTCCAGTTATGAGTGAAACAAGTAGCTGCTGGTTATGGTGTAGTCGATGCATTGTAGAAATAGTTAAGTAGTAATCGAGAAGAGATATGCACCTACTCAAACAACGCGATGCACTTGTTAACATTATGCATTCGTAATACTCATACCATACTCATGCATCTAGGATTGGAGGAAGAGATCACGTTGCTGGAATTCGAGAAGCAGAGGAAGGGAACCCGCAGGAGAATCCGCAAGCCGCAGCTCCCGAAGGCGTGGAGCAGAACCCTGAAGAGCTTCCGGAGTGCCCTGACCATCGTCCTACTTCCTTTCTGCGAGGCAAGCCCCGGAGCATTATAAGTCTCCCAGTATTTTATAAATGTTTACTTACGTATTTATGATTGATGCATTAGGTTATAAGAGTTGAATGAAACCACTTGATGCATGTACATTCCTTGTCCAGATATTAACCCTTTAACCGGTATAGGTCCAGGAGCGAATATATGCTTAGCCATGCTTAGACCGGTAGAAGTCGGGTGATGTTCTGTCACCTGCGAGATATAGGTGGATACCGGAGCACGGTTGGCTATATCTGCTATCGTGGAACAGAACCATGTGGTAAAAGTAAATTGAGACCGGACGGGAGGTCGATAGGGAAGCAACAAGGCATGGAGGTCTTGGGTGTGGACTTATCCCCGTCTGTGTCGATTAAGGACCGTACCGTTGTTGGCGCTTCTGATAAGATTGAACGCATGCCTCTCACTTAGCTGGCCGGATAACTCGTTCCGACCGCGAAGCCGAGTAATTCAACTCAGGCCGGGACCCGTTTTGTTGTGCGCTCCTTCCGGGGAACGATCAGACTGAGCCCAAGGGCAGGCTTGGCCTGAGCATCCTGGCATCTGGTGTTCCAGATTGTGCGGCGCAGTACGGACCCGCGAAATGTGTACCTGAGTTGTACCAAAGGTGACCTAAGACTATCGTGGCTGATAGATCTGGGTTTGTGTTAGGAATAAATTCCTAGCTGGTTGAAATCGATTCGAATCGCCGTCTCTCCCGGATAGTGAGAAACTTGGCTAGTCCCAACATCGTAGTAACTATATTATGAAACGTGATGGTTCAAATGAATATGGAATTACAATACCTGCTATGGTTACTATTGTATGATTCTAAATAATATACCACATGTTTGGCATAGGATAGTTGCTAACCTAGAAATGGATAGTTATAATTAACTTGATAAAAGAATCACAACTGTACAACGGTTAATTGCCTTTTTCGCAAAAATGTTGTCAAGTTATGTCCACTTATACAGCCTTGCATAATCCTTGGAGTCGTTTTATTTCTGGTTCATGACGGGTAAGTCTAGCTGAGTACCTTCTCGTACTCAGGGTTTATTTTCCCATTGTTGCAGATGGCACTGTGTATCATGGTTATTGCAAGAGTTGCTTCTATCCCACTGTGGATGAGGAGTAAGCCTTGGGTAGGCTTCCCTAGTAATTCCTATCTTTGCTTTTGTGGACCATGATCGGGTTTGGCACTGTATCAAACTACGTTGGAAACTTATCTTCAAACTTATTTGCTTCCGCTTTAATTATCAAACTCGGGTTGTAATAACTTTCTATTCGTACCCTGATGATGAAAAGTATCTGTGAACTTTATGTAATATGTGGCATGTATGTTGAATCCTGTACGATCTTGGTTGTTGTAAATCGTTTATCGAGACCCGTCGTGGTACTCGACGGACTACCGGGTTTATATGGATTCAAGTATGACAATGCAACTGCTTGCGGATTGCCATTGTACTTGTATTCTTATAAATTGGTCGGTTCTGCGACAGCTGGTATCAGAGCAGATTCAACGTTAATTGTCACAAGTGTATTTAAAAACAAAAGTTTTTGTTTTCCAAAAACCCTTCTCTAGCAACTATTAGTTATATAATAGGTATTTGAAATCTAAAGTGTGCCAATGATCACTTTCCTTATGCCCAAATTAAGGACTAATAGGTGGCTATTTAAGTACTAACATGGGGGTTTTTACTTCGTCGTCCATACGGCGTGCTATAGTATGGATGCCATTCACTTGAGTGGTAATGTATGGATCAAATGCCTCTACGCCAAGGTAAGATGAGTGTATGACCGCAAGATGTGAGCGTGCGGTCGGGAAGAGTTAGCATTGGTACGGCTATGTATGCATACTTGCATGTGTACATGGTACGTATTTAATTGTGGGTTTAAATTATTGTTGGGTAGATTGATACGGAAGTATATGTATGGGGATACATATATGAAAGTATTTACAATTGCATTCTGCATATTTCATTATGGGTTTAGGGCTGAAATGAAATTTTATGCAGGTACACTAACAACGAAACGTGTAGTTCGACTAGTTACGATCTATATGAGAGAACGTATGTATGCCACCGTGTCTACCGTTAGAAACAAATTTTTCCTAAGTTTGTGAGGACGTACGGCATGAGCATGCATCATGTTAAACACCATTCACATAATCACATTTGTTCCTCCCCTTATAAAATTCTTACTCGGTTATGTAACTCTTATCCATTATGGCATTGTCTCACAAAAGGGTACATGTTGATGGTGCAGATGGCACGCACCAAGCAGACTGCTCGCAAGTCCACCGGAGGTAGAGCTCCTAGCCATCAGCTTGCTCCACGTACCCATCAACGTCACACGTTCCTTGGAGAGTTTGGGATGCCTACCCTCTTGTGGAGAGTGCTCAGCTATGTAGGTTATCCCGATGGAATGGAACCCCGCTACTTTTGGGCAAATGAGCGGTTGGGAGAAGGTCTCTTAGTTACTGTGGAGGCCATTGTCCGCCCCCGAGGTGACAATTCTGAGTGGACAGGTTGGTGTTATGAGTCGACTGGCAGGACTGCTGAAGAAGCAGCTGGCAGGGCAGCCTTTGGGATCCTGAGGGATATCATGGATCGTTTTCCTCAGGAACTGGCAGCCGCTATGGTTGGAGTCTTTCCAAGAGGTAATCCCTCCACTGACTCATGGCAGCAGGCAAGAGGAAGACCTTTGGAGATTGGTGCAGCAGAAAGGCAGAACAGCGATAACCCTGCCATGAGCGCCATGTTCGCAGTGATGAGAGTGTTAGAGGGAGTTGAAGGTAGCCTCAGACGTGTGTCTGGTGCTCTTGGTCATGCCCACGAAGACCGACGTCAGCTTCAAAGGGAGCATGACGCCGAGATAGAGAGGCTCACTGAAGAAATGACTCGGTTAACTCACCAGCAAAATGCAGCTTGGTCCAGGGAAGATGTCCTGAGAGCTCGACAGTTTGAGCTGGAACAGCAGTTGGCCAATGCGGAGGGATACAATGATAATCTGCATGAAGAAGTTCACCTACTGCACAATCAGCTCCACCCTTATGTACCACCTGGAGCCACAGAAATGGGTCTAGAGGGGTACGAGGAAGAAGAAGTGGCACCTGAAGAAGAAATAGAACCTGGGGAAGGAGATGATTCTGCGTCTGACCTCGATAGTGATCATGATGAGGATTAGATCGCTTATCGTGTAGTGGGAAGACTAATGTATCACCTTTATTTATGTAATGAACCTGTAGTTGGAATTTGGCATTAGTAACTAGACTATCATGTAATGTTAAATTGCACGTTTGGGTAAACGTTAATGCAATTCCAGTTCCTTGTCGGTCATCACGCTTTAAATTGCATGCGTTATGAGCACGATAAGTGGTCAAATTGGCGATGTCATGTTGCGAGAATGAATTATTATGCCTCTGTTTTTATTGTGCTTTCGAGAATTTTTCTCCAGTAATTTCAGTTTGGCATGAGTACCTAATTCGTCTGCAATCTCTTGGCATCGACCCATAATCGCTTATTGTTGCAACTTCGCAGATGACGCGCACCCGTGCAGGAGCTAGCAGCAGCCAGGATGGCAACCATAATGACTTGCCACCCCCACCGCCACCATCTGCTCAGGAATTCTTTACCCAGTTCCTGGGTAGCCAGAGGACAATGGAAGAAGCTTTGCGCCTCATCGCGCAAAACACTGCTCGTGGCCACCCACAGCAACCAGGGGCCGAGCCAAATCAGCACAGTACCTTCAAGGAGTTTCTGGACACGAAGCCTCCGATCTTCAAGGTGGCTGAGGAACCACTACAGGCCGATGAGTGGCTGAATACCATCGAGCAGAAATTTCGTCTGCTAAGGGTCACCGAGCACCTCAAAGCTGAATATGCTTCTCATCAGCTGCAAGGACCAGCAGGAATCTGGAGGACGCACTTTCTGTCGTCTCTGCCTGCTAATGCGAGAGTGACCTGGGATCAATTCAAGCTGGCTTTTAGGGGACACCATATTCCCCCAGGCCTGATGCGCATGAAAGCAGCCGAATTTATGAGGCTCACTCAGGGAACCAAGTCACTCACAGAATATATGCACGCATTCAACAACTTGTCAAGATATGCTCCAAGTTTCATGGATACTGAAGAGAAAAAGATTGAGAGTTTCAAGCGAGGTTTGGGAACCAAATTAATGAAGACTATGGCAAATTCTCGATGTGCCACGTACAATGAGTTTATTAGTGATGCCTTGACCCAAGAAAACCACAACAACCTGCATGTAGTTGCTAAGGGTCGCAAGAGGGCATATGAGGCCAGTGCATCCGGATCTTTTCAGTCAAAAGCGCCTATCGCAGCTAGGCCACCATTTCGTCCACCTACATCCAAGTTTAGGCCTCCACCACCGAAAGCTCAGAATAACAGGCCACAGAAACCGTTTCGTAAGGCGTTCACTATTGCCTTACCAAAAGGGAATGGTAATCAGGACAGCTCCATCGGATTCAAAAGTAATCAACCTTGTTTCAACTGCAACCAACTGGGTCATTGGTCCAAGGAGTGCCCCCACCCCAAGAGGAATGGCAACCCAAATCAGAACAATCAAAGGCAGATGAATGCCAGGGCACGTCAGGGACAAGTGCATTATACCGCTGTGGAGGAAGTGCCCGCTGGAGAAGTTGTCATGGCTGGTATGTTTCTTGTCAACAAGCATCCCGCTGTTGTTTTATTTGTTTCGGGAGCTTCTCATTCATTTATGAGTCAAGCATTTGCATCTAGACATGATCAAGAAATAATTGAAGTAAGTAAAGGGGGTTTTAATATAAGTTCAGCAGGGGGAACTATTACTACCAAAAAGATAGTCAAAAATGTACTCATCTTGATACAAGGGCGGGAGTACACCACAGATTTGATAATATTGCTGGGATTGTCGATAAGTGTAATCTTAGGCATGAATTGGATGAAGTATCATGGTGCTCTTATTGACACCAGCACCCGTACTATCATGTTGAGAGAACCCACAGGAGGGAATGCTTTTCTAGTTCCACTCTCCCGCGATTTCGAACCCCAACATTTAGCCTGTGCTATCCAAGCCACCACAATATGTGATATCCCAGTGGTTTGTGAGTTTCCGGATGTATTTCCAGAGGAATTACCAGGTCTACCACCGGATAGGGATGTGGAATTTAAGATCGAATTAGTGCCAGGTACCACACCCATATCCAGAAGGCCCTATAGAATGCCACCCAATGAGTTAGCAGAACTCAAGGTTCAATTGCAAGATCTATTGGACAAGGGTCTTATCCAACCTAGCTCATCTCCGTGGGGATGTCCAGCATTGTTTGTGAAAAAGAAGGATAAGTCACTAAGGATGTGTGTAGATTACAGACCACTCAATGCTGTGACCATCAAGAACAAATATCCATTACCCCGCATCGACATCTTGTTCGATCAGCTAGCGAAGGCAAAGGTATTCTCCAAAATTGACTTGAGGTCAGGTTACCATCAGATAAAGATCAAACCGGAGGATATACCTAAGACCGCTTTCTCTACTAGGTATGGCTTATATGAGTATTTGGTTATGTCTTTTGAACTAACAAATGCTCCAGCCTATTTCATGTACCTAATGAACTCGGTATTCATGCCCGAACTTGATAAGTTCGTGGTTGTGTTTATCGATGACATATTGATTTATTCAGAAAATGAGGAAGATCATGAAGAGCATCTGAGGATTGTCCTATCCAGACTGAGGGAACATAAGCTATATGCCAAGTTTAGCAAATGTGAATTTTGGATGAGCAAAGTGCCTTTCTTAGGTCACATTTTATCCAGAGATGGAATCTCAGTAGACCCATCAAAAGTGCAAGAGGTCATGGATTGGAAAGCCCCAACTTCGGTGCATGAAGTTCGGAGTTTCCTAGGGTTAGCAGGATACTATCGACGGTTTATTCCAGACTTCTCAAAGATAGCTAAGCCTATGACCAGACTACTTCAGAAAGATGAGAAATACAAGTGGACACCAGAATGTGAAACAGCTTTTCACACCCTTAGAACTTTGTTGACTACAGCACCAGTGCTAGCACAACCAGACATTGAGAAGCCTTTTGATGTATTTTGTGATGCATCAGGAATAGGCTTGGGATGTGTACTTATGCAAGAAGGGAGAGTAATTGCATATGCCTCTCGGCAACTGAGAAAACATGAAGCCAACTACCCTACACATGATTTGGAACTTGCAGCCGTTGTCCATGCACTAAAGATATGGAGACATTACTTGTTGGGCAATGTATGTCATATCTATACTGACCACAAAAGCCTCAAGTATATCTTTACCCAGC
The DNA here is from genome assembly GCF_019320115.1 of Miscanthus floridulus. NCBI lineage: Eukaryota > Viridiplantae > Streptophyta > Magnoliopsida > Poales > Poaceae > Miscanthus > Miscanthus floridulus. Next base: position 32,960,078 of record NC_089586.1, on the reverse strand, counting down.
CAGAACTGAACATGAGACAACGTAGATGGTTGGAATTGATTAAGGATTACAATTTGGAAGTGCATTACCATCCGGGTAAAGCAAATGTAGTAGCTGATGCACTTAGTCGAAAGTCCCATTGCAACACTATGGAAGCACTATTGGAAGATGGATTCAACTTGCTACATCCTGCCGTACTCCACAATATCACAATCAGTTGTTCGCTTGAGAGCCGAATCATAGAGCTACAGTAGACAGATGTAGGAATAAGTCACATCAAGAGAAAAATGCAAGAGCAAGAAACAAAACACTTTAGATTGGACGAAAGAGGTGTATTATGGTTTGAGGACCGGCTAGTGGTGCCGAAAGACCGAGAGCTAAGGAATCAAATTTTAGAAGAAGCTCACTCCTCCAAATTGTCTATCCACCCGGGTAGTAGTAAGATGTATCAAGACTTGAAAACCCGTTTTTGGTGGACTAAGATGAAGAAAGAGATCGCAGCCTATGTTGCAAGGTGTGATAACTGCAGTAGAGTGAAAGCCGTCCATATGAAAACCGCTGGATTACTTCAGCCACTGCCTATTCCAGGATGGAAATGGGAAGAGATCAGTATGGACTTTATTACAGGCCTTCCAACAACGCCACAAGGTCATGATTCAATCTAGGTCATTATCGATCGTCTTACCAAGTCAGCGCACTTCATACCCGTGAACACGAGGTATATAGTTGGGAAATACGCTGAGATATATGTATCCCAGATCGTGAAGTTGCATGGAGTACCCTGGACCATAATATCGGATAGAGGACCGCAGTTCATAGCTCGTTTCTGGGAACACTTACACCAAGCTTTGGGAACCAAGCTAATCAGGAGTTCAGCTTATCATCCGCAAACTTCAGGACAGACAGAGAGAGTAAACCAAATCCTAGAAGATTTACTTAGAGCTTGTGTTATATCTTCAAAAGGGCCATGGGAGAAATGGTTACCTTTAGCTGAATTCTCCTATAACAACAGTTATCAAGCGAGTATCAAAATAGCTCCATTTGAAGCCTTGTATGGCAGGAAGTGTAGAACTCCATTGAACTGGATTGAGCCTGGTGAAAGGAGATATTTTGGTATTGATTTTATCAATGAAGCCGAAGAACAAGTACATATTATCCAACAACACATGAAGGCAGCTCAATCACGACAGAAGAGCTATGCCGATAGAAGAAGAAGACCACTAACTTTTGAAGTAGGTGACTATGTGTACTTGAGAGTATCACCCATGAAAGGTGTGAAGAGATTTGGGATGAAAAAGAAGCTTTCACCAAGATATGTAGGGCCATACAAAATTTTGGAACGAAAAGGAAATGTGGCATATAAGCTACAACTACCACCAGAGATGAGTGCAATCTTTGATGTGTTCCATGTTTCTCAGCTAAAGAAATGTCTTCGAGTACCGGAAGAAGCTATTGCACCCACCAACGTGCAACTTCAATCGGATTTGACTTATGAAGAAAAGCCAATTCGAGTATTAGAAGTGATGGATAGAGTAACAAGGAGTAAGATCATTAAGTTTTATAAGGTGGTGTGGAACAATCATAGTGAACAAGATGCTACATGGGAAAGAGAAGATTATCTGCAAGAAGTTTATCCCGCCTTTTTCCAAGAATGGTAGGTCTTGCAAATCTCGGGACGAGATTTTTATAAGGGGGAGGGGCTATAACACCTCGGGTGTTAGCCTTGCATAACTTGACTTGCATAACATGAGCATGAGCATCAAGCATCCATAAATCATCATTTACAATTGAAACATTTGATCGAAACATATGAAACATTACTTGCTATCGCGTGTTTCTTAGAACATATGCATGTGATCATGTGCAAATGGATGCAAGTGGGTAAGGTTGGTCACTAAAACACCTTAGCTATACTTAGGTTAACAAAAGGAACCTTGTTCATGAAGGCCACATTTCATGATCCAGCACTTAAGTGGTATTTCATGTGTTGACCTGAATAGCTATATGAGTGACTACTACATGAAATGCTTAAATGACCTTGAAAATTGTTTTAACATGATTAGAGTATCATCATGAACAACTTTGGTATTTAGGGCTAGGGCTAGTTTGGTCATTTAGCCATGGTTTGAATGTGCATCATGATTTCAAAGTGACATGTTTGACTAAAGTTGAACTAGGTGTTAGAGACCTTGCATGGAGGAGTTCACTAAAGCAAAGTTGTAGTGTTTGACATAAGGAACAACTTTTATTTTTATGTCATGGACTGATTTAGCTTCTAACATGTTTGAATTGGACTCACAAAAATCAGCTTTTCACTGTTTTCAACACTTCAAAAAAAATTTCTAAGTGTTTGCTCACTAACGGTCTGACAGCCGGACTTTGGAACGAAATAACTCGAGTTTGGTTGAGTGTTGAAGCATGATCCTTTAATAACATTTGAAGCTGGTACATGGGTCTACAAATTCTATTCTGTATGTTTGCACGAAGGAGCCACCGATTAGCCGGTAAATCAACTTGAAAACTCGTCGTCAGGCACTGCACCGGTTCACTGACGAACTGAATCGCGAATGTACAGTGGCCGACCGGCTTCAGACACCGCGCGCCGCGTGGAGGTCGCCATGGCCGCGTGTCGCCAGCGCCCTGACCGCGCAGGCCACGCCGCGCCTGGGCGCGCCTTCTTCACGCCAGCGTGCGCCCGCTCCATTTCCACTCGCCCACGCCAGCTCTCTCCCTCTCCAGCGCCCTCCCTTGCTCTCACCGCAGAACCAGGTCACGCCGCCGAGCACAGCACCGCCTCCGCCATCGCCTCATGTGCGCTATGTTGGACCACCACCGCCTCCATCTTGCCCATAGCTGCGCCACACCTCCCTCCACCCCTCGTCTTGATTGCTGCGGCTGTCACGCTTCGGTGAGGGCGAATTCACCGTTTCCTTTCTCACCGGAGTTCACGGTCGCCATGGCCGCCTCCACGGCAAGCTGGCCATAGCTCGGCTCATCGGCGCTTTTCCTTTGGTTTTGAGCGTTAGCATTGGGTCAGGACGTGTAGTAGCCGGTGCCAAGACATTACCGTCGTTAGTGATCCCGCCGGCGTGGAACGCGACGACCAGCGCCGCCGCATTCTAACCCCCGCACCACCGCGCCGTGGTCGAGAGTCGTCGGAGCTTTATGTGGAGCTTTTATTGTTGAAATAGAGTCGCTAGGTCACCGTGGTACCATTGCGCGCCTCGCCGGGCTTTCCCGTGGCCGGAGATGGCCGGCACAGCGTCGAGCAGCGCCACCGTGCCGCCATCACCGACGACGAGCATGCTCCACCCACCCTCACCCGCCACCACCTAGGTCGTTTGACGCGCGCTACTCAGTGGTTGGTGTAGTGAAGACCTCACCGCCGGCAACCTCGCCGTCGGTGAGCTCTGGCCGCGCCAACACCGCGCAGCGCCGCTGCCCTGTTCCGTGTCACTGACGCGTGGGGTCCCCTGACCAGCGGGTCCCACCTGTCAGCGACAGCAGTAGTGTAGGCTAACTCATTTTGAATCCAGTTTTCGATTTGTTTTGTTATTTTTGTATCTTTAGTTTGGTAGCTCCTAAAATGATGAAATAAATATGATTGTGTTGCTTAGGAAGTGTAGTATTTAGTAAAAATGTGTTCTTGACTTCAACAGTAGAAATTTCTGGAAATTTAAGTAGGGATTTCAAATGTGCTTTTGAATGCATTCAAATTTGTTTATTTTATATCTAGAGTTCCTGTGCTCCAAAAATTATGAAATTTTTGTGGTAGGCTGTTCTTGTCATACCTGAGCTTGGATAAAAATTTGAGAACCAGTGCATGTGTAGATCTATAGTTATAGATTTTTCTTTTATAAATAGTTAATCCTTGCATGAATTTTTATAAATTAATTATAAGTCCAAAATTCATGAAATTTATTGGAGGTGATACTAGTACCATATGGATGTTAGGAAAAATAAGAAATCTGTTGCTTGACACTTTTCAATAGGATTTTCCATTTATGCTATTTCAAGCCTTGCTTCCTTATCATTTTTGTATAGGATGTTCTACTTAGTAAAATGACATGAAATTTTTATAGTAGTCCTTTGATAGCATTAGTAAGACTCTGTAAAATTTTGAGAATTTATTAAGCACATTTGATATATATTTATTATTTAACCTAGATATCTAAATAAAATAATAAAGGCAATTTAATAAATAGTTTGGGCTTCACCATTATATCATCTTAACTGTAATTGGTATGCTGAAACTGTTGGTAGGTTCTAGGTTGTCAAATTTTGAATAATTACCTGAAGTAGAAGTGTTATTACTTTATATTGCATGTCAAGTCATTTCTGGACTGATTCTAGAGTGTAATGAGTTACATGTTGAAACAAGTGTAGACTGTAAAAATGGTTAATAACAAAGTTGTAGAGAATTTGATAAGCTTTCCAGAAAGTCCAGGATCACTGTTTTTGAATTTGTAGAACTCCAGTTATGAGTGAAACAAGTAGCTGCTGGTTATGGTGTAGTCGATGCATTGTAGAAATAGTTAAGTAGTAATCGAGAAGAGATATGCACCTACTCAAACAACGCGATGCACTTGTTAACATTATGCATTCGTAATACTCATACCATACTCATGCATCTAGGATCGGAGGAAGAGATCACGTTGCTGGAATTCGAAGAAGCAGAGGAAGGGAACCCGCAGGAGAATCCGCAAGCCGCAGCTCCCGAAGGCGTGGAGCAGAACCCTGAAGAGCTTCCGGAGTGCCCTGACCATCGTCCTACTTCCTTTCTGCGAGGCAAGCCCCGGAGCATTATAAGTCTCCCAGTATTTTATAAATGTTTACTTACGTATTTATGATTGATGCATTAGGTTATAAGAGTTGAATGAAACCACTTGATGCATGTACATTCCTTGTCCAGATATTAACCCTTTAACCGGTATAGGTCCAGGAGCGAATATATGCTTAGCCATGCTTAGACCGGTAGAAGTCGGGTGATGTTCTATCACCTGCGAGATATAGGTGGATACCGGAGCACGGTTGGCTATATCTGCTATCGTGGAACAGAACCATGTGGTAAAAGTAAATTGAGACCGGACGGGAGGTCGATAGGGAAGCAACAAGGCATGGAGGTCTTGGGTGTGGACTTATCCCCGTCTGTGTCGATTAAGGACCGTACCATTGTTGGCGCTTCTGACAAGATTGAACGCATGCCTCTCACTTAGCTGGCCGGATAACTCGTTCCGACCGCGAAGCCGAGTAATTCAACTCAGGCCGGGACCCGTTTTGTTGTGCGCTCCTTCCGGAGAACGATCAGACTGAGCCCAAGGGCAGGCTTGGCCTGAGCATCCTGGCATCTGGTGTTCCAGATTGTGCGGCGCAGTACGGACCCGCGAAATGTGTACCTGAGTTGTACCAAAGGTGACCTAAGACTATCGTGGCTGATAGATCTGGGTTTGTGTTAGGAATAAATTCCTAGCTGGTTGAAATCAATTCGAATCGCCGTCTCTCCCGGATAGTGAGAAACTTGGCTAGTCCCAACATCGTAGTAACTATATTATGAAACGTGATGGTTCAAATGAATATGGAATTACAATACCTGCTATGGTTACTATTGTATGATTCTAAATAATATACCACATGTTTGGCATAGGATAGTTGCTAACCTAGAAATGGATAGTTATAATTAACTTGATAAAAGAATCACAACTGTACAACGGTTAATTGCCTTTTTCGCAAAAATGTTGTCAAGTTACGTCCACTTATACAGCCTTGCATAATCCTTGGAGTCGTTTTATTTCTGGTTCATGACGGGTAAGTCTAGCTGAGTACCTTCTCGTACTCAGGGTTTATTTTCCCATTGTTGCAGATGGCACTGTGTATCATGGTTATTGCAAGAGTTGCTTCTATCCCACTGTGGATGAGGAGTAAGCCTTAGGCAGGCTTCCCTAGTAATTCCTATCTTTGCTTTTGTGGACCGTGATCGGGTTTGGCACTGTATCAAACTACGTTGGAAACTTATCTTCAAACTTATTTGCTTCTGCTTTAATTATCAAACTCGGGTTGTAATAACTTTCTATTCGTACCCTGATGATGAAAAGTATCTGTGAACTTTATGTAATATGTGGCATGTATGTTGAATCCTATACGATCTTGGTTGTTGTAAATCGTTTATCGAGACCCGTCGTGGTACTCAACGGACTACCGGGTTTATATGGATTCAAGTATGACAGTGCAACTGCTTGCGGATTGCCATTGTACTTGTATTCTTATAAATTGGTCGGTTCTGCGACATGGGGGATTACAAGGAACGGATAGGGCTATCACCACTAGTTGCCTACCCCTCAACCGTGGAGTACCATTATATCTGAAGGTTCCTGTGCACCTAAGCACCATGTCCGTGTACAAAGAAACTACCCACATCCCCTTAGGACTCTGACCCTACGAATAGACAAGCATAGGACATGGGCAAACCTGAAGGAATGATGAACCGCCACATCAACTTAGCTCTACTTCTAATCATACAAATTATATGAATGATTAAGCATAAAGTTCTACATGTTAATACCATAGCATAGAAACTATATGCTAATTCTTATGTCATGATTATAATATAAAAACTATACTCTAGTTCTATAGCACAACTATATTTATAATATGAGAGCATGACTTTGGAAGAAATTCTCTTTGTATTCATACCAAGTTTTCTCTCTTTTCTCCCAAGGAGCCAAGCCCTCCATGATAGCTCTTGCTAGCTCCAAAATACTACTAAAAGGTAAAAAGAGTACAAGTAGAGAAGTGGAGGTGTAGTGGCTCAAATGATGTGTGTTTGAATGAGAGCTCCACCCTCCTACTTATACTAATCCATGGTCAGTTTGGCACAGGTATTTTTGGAAACCACCGGGAACCGACCAAGCATGCCACCATGCAACCGCTAGAGCAAGCTAGGCCCAAGCGAATGCACTTGAAATCACTCCCAATCCCACTATGATGATGAATCAATGATAGAGATGAGTGGGAGGTGTATGCTTAAGCTCACAAGGATGTATCATAGGTAAAAATATGCAAGAGTGAGCCCAAGGCGCCCAAGTTCTGTTTATAGAGCCCCCTTGGCTCAAAGAGCAGTTGGGCTCTCGGAGGGCCAACCGAACTCACCAACCAAACTCTGGATAGGATCTAGTCAACTGGGTCCGGTCATTGGATGGCCGCCATGTGGCATCCCTTCCAACTCTGGTCGTCGATCTCCAATAGTCAAGTAGTCAGCGTGAGGTCAAGCCTTTCGGACCAAACTCAGATCCCTAGGTCCGGTCGCTATGTTGCGTCCCTTCAAACCTCTAGATAGCTTGGTTCTTTGATGTAGGATCTGCATTACGCTTTTTGGATTGTGCATTTTGACTATACTTCCCATGTATTTGATGTATATGTCCTGCAAAACACTAAGTATCCAATACATGTGGAAATATGTCAATATTAAAAGCATATGTGTCAAAAGTTTGTTTATTTCTTCTATTTTGGATATTATTTGGCTGTCGGATATGGTCGTTAACGATCACCAACAAATCCCCCAAGCTTAACCTTTGCTCATCCTAAGCAAATAGCTAAGTACTTGGTTGTTGATCAAGAGTTGCTTCTATGCCCAAATATATTTCACAAGTGCCATGCCTATAACAAAGTATTTTTCCGCAATTTAAATAAGTCATCATTTTTATCCACCCTTTACCTTGATCCCTGTGGGGCGTATAACTTTTCCAAGTTCTTGGGCAGTTGCAAGATAAAATGGTTATAATAGAATCACCAATCATTCATTCCTTGATTGACCATCTATCTGCAAGTTTTATGAATTTTGTAAAATAAATATATGTTTCTCAAATGATTCTCTCAATCGCTCAATGTGTATGAAACCTCACCAAGGCATTTGATATTTGCCTTCTTTTTCATCCTACCACTAAAAGCTTTTTGTGGAGTTTTGGGTAGGTTTGAAATTGTGGCATACTTGTATCACATATTTTGCTAAGTCAAAAATCGGACCTCAAGGAGATGCAAGTCATATACTTTGATCAAGACTTGCAAGTGTGTGGAATTTTTATAACTTTCTAATTCTAATTTTTTATACTCATTTGAATCATGAATCTCTCTCTCTTTGGATGAATGTCTTTTATTTGAAAGTATGGGCTATCTTTTTTCTTTTTTTCTTTTTCTTTTATTTTCTTCATGCTCTTTGGCATGTATTTTTTCCTCTCATGCCTTTTGGCATGGATATTTTTCTTTTCTTTCTTCTTCTTTTTTTAGCATAGTCCATACTATTCTTTTGGCATATGAAACTTTAGAGTAAGAGAGATCCATGATAAATGAATGGAGTAATTATTTAGTGGATGAAAAAGCAAGTTTTTGCGTAGCTCTTAGTGTAAGAGTTAGCATTTTATTTGTGGGTGTATGTGTGTCTTGATCATGGGTGCATGACGAGAATCTCAACAAGGGTCACAACAATTTGACAAAGCTCAATGCAATAACAAGTAGCATATGCCTAAGGTTTTACATGTATATCATGTCATATGGCCTTAGCATGTATTCATAATCATTGAGGAACTTTTGAGTTTTAGCATTTTGAAATTAAAAACTCTAGATGTCTAGTCTCTCTTAGAACAAGATCATAGCAAATTCTATTTGTATAATATCATAACTCGCAACAACTTAGGAAAGGAGCATGTAATTACAACCCATAAGTTTTCAAGCTTTTAGGTTGAGACATTTTTAGCCAACAAACTTAAATCATGAGAAATACTAAGTTACATCCTAGGCACAGATGAATTATAGACAGAGTAACTATTTATCATTTCAACTTAGAAGAAACTAAACATTCTTAAAACACATATGAGAGTAAAATTCATATTTTTGGTATTTTTATCATATTTTTTGGTATTTTTAATTTTTAGATTTTTTTAATGCTAATAGATAAATAAATGCAAAAAATAAATGTAAAATTTTAAAATACAAAAAATATACAAGGTACCTCTGCGGGGGTCCTCCCCTAAGCTAGCTCGAGGCCTATGGTCCGAGATTGCTTGGTGATGCCTCTGAGGTAACTTTATTTTATTGCATATGGTTTTATTTATAGGTTTATATTTTTTTGTTTATCCTACTCATGTTTATACTTAGTAGTTTTAGTACAATGATCAAATTAGATGTTTGATCAAGGTAGGCTAATCAATCTAAGCACCATGCTTAATTTGAAAAGCCTGTGAAAGTATGATCGCTAGAAATCATACCCAAAACCAAAAAGTACTTCTAAGAACATGGTGGGATAACTAGGATTGAAGGTAAAGAAAGGTGAACTTTTACCTTTTTATTATTTTTAGCATAATTAATGTATAATCTATAGTTTTATTATATAGGAATTTTTAAGCAACTTTTATTTAGCAAATTATAGTTGTAAAGGATAACTACCGATTTATCTTCGGCAAGGGCTCATTGTTTAAAGTCCAATGAATAGGACTCTTCTCCCTTCACTTTTTGCTTGATGATGGTACATCCGTGCCTAGAGAAGTTGTGGTAGAACCGCCCAAAATAACACACCTTCAGAGGCGCTCGTCTTTCACCAGACACTAAGCACCCTAAAAGCAAGCTACATCGGGCAGATTTCGTCGAGCACACCCCAAGGGAGAACTCGAATAATCTATGTTTTTCCTCTAGGATCCAATAATGAGAAAAAGTTTACAATACTTAGTCCATTTCATACAACCAGAGTTCTTAGAAATACCTTATTACAGTACCAAGTTCAAAGTGCGGAATTTAAACATCGAAATTACAATAAACATCTAATGGTAGAATACAAGGATCCGTCTATGCCCAACAGAAGAATCCTCCACACAACAGCTACTCTTCAAATTGCATTTGCAACAGGGGTAAATAAACCCTGAGTACATGATGTACTCGCAAGACTTATCTGACTAGCGGAAATAATTTCTTGACTCCAAAGGATATGATAAGCTTTATGGGTTGCTAGATTTACTTTTCGCAAAAAGCATTACTAGTAGTGGATTCTTATGTATGTTTCTTATTAGTAGTCATGATTAGTTCATTATCTAGCCATTCTATATAAGCATCTATTCTACTTTCAAGCAAGAGTTGAGCAAACAGATCTATTTCACCATCTTTCATCTTCCAGTTCTTACTATGGTGCTAGACTGTAGACAAGCCGTACCGGATTACCCGATGATTCATGAATCAATGTGCCCAGCTGGGTACCCTAAAACACATGCCCCGCTTGTACCCTAGGCACAAGTAGGACCAACCCACCACTCTCCTATCAAGGGGTCTAGGTCCCCGTCCAAAACTTAGACTCCAAGCCCCCAGACATGAGTCTCGAACTTAGTGCGGTGCTTAAACCTCTACCATCCCCGCCTCCAATCAATCGATCCAGAAAGAGCTGGAACCCATGATAAGAGAGCAACGAGCCTTCCCTGCTCCCATAAACAAGTATGTGCTTAGGATAATAAGTCTGTGACTTGCCTAGAACCCAATGTAACGGTCGGTCCTTAACTGACACGGATAGGGAAAATAGTGTAACTAAGCTATGCCCCATTAGCCGCGGAACACAACCACTTACACCCACTAATACCCGTACCATATCCCTATCCGGTCTCCATTTTTTCCTTTCACTATTTAATCACGAGAGTGATAATAATAATCACCTATTGTGAGTAACGGTAGGTTACTCACGCTACCGAAAAACTTAAGCATAGCAGCTACTTGACCTAAGCTAGTATGACTTATAGGTAGATATATCTATGTATGTAGTTTCAATATAACTCCTATAACATAAATGCACATCATATATATATTTCCAATGATTATTCAAAAAAAGGGTTATGCACCGGAGATTGCCTTGGGTAGGTGTAGTGTTAGCTTAGTTAGTTAGTGGTGGCTCTAGGACCTCCTCTTGCATAAGGATCTTCTCCTCATGCTCTTCAATCACCTCCTCGTACTCCTGCTCGCCCGCGGTCATGAACTCCACCAACTTGTTCTCTACATGCATGCAATGATGATGCAACACTCAATATTAAGGCAACATTAGTTCTTAAAGTAAGAAGACATCTATTAAGCCACTAAGCTAGCTCTAATGACTAAGATACCAAGCTAATCATCATTCCCATCAAACCAGCAGGGTTTCACCTACAAGTGCTACTTAGCAACTAAAATATATTCTTTTCTTATTAATGATTTCCTATATACTACAATAAGGAGTACTTAGCTACCATATTTCTCAACATATTCTAAGGCTACAAAAATTACAGTGAGTTCATAATAATACAATGAACCTACTATAAAATTTTATGGTCAAAGCTATTACCAATTTGCCACAAAAATTCCTATAAATATTAATCTAAATAATGCTAAGCTTTCCTAAATAAATTAATGGACCTAACATTCTAACAGATAAATGTAAACTAACTACATCAACAGATAGATCACATTTTTATGAACCTAATAAATTTTGTTTCACTATTTTTGGACATCTACAGAATTTACTATAATTTATCAAAGTTTAGCTTAGAATCTAAATTAGAAAAACACTAACTAATTCTTTTTAGAAAAAGAAAAGGGCAGAAGAGCCCAGCGTGGCCTAACAGAGGCTCGGCCCGTGGCGAAGGAGCCCACGCTCACTGACGATCTTACAAAAGAGACCCTACGTTTTCCCAAAACCACACCCAGGTCCTAGCACTATTCTTTACCCTCACTAACACTCTTTACTTACCCCCTGCACTTAATCAAATTTCTACACACATGTCCAAAGGGACTGAGCACGCGATGGTGCAGTGCACGGCAACACAGGTGGCCACGCCGACCACCAGAGACACATGCCGGCCCATCTAGCAGGCCGACCACCACCCTAGACCTAACTAGCAACACTAAGCCACCATAGGAGCAGTGGGGACTCATAGGAGAGTGTAGCCACGGCACGTAGCCGCCCGTGATGGCGACATAGCCACTCTGGCAACACAAGACCACTACGGAATCAACCGTCCAGCGCATGAGCACTGGGAACTTAATATGGACCTAGCCATAGGGTCAGTTGAAATGGAGGAAGGCTATGATAGGCCATCCATGAACAACCAGATGATCGCGGTGGTGCTCCATGGTGTGCACGCCCATGACAGCGGCATGGGGCAGCAGCAGCGGTTGAGTGGGAGTGCACGCTATGAAGGGGATGCTAGTGGTGTAACTGAAAGAACTAAGGAGGCTACATGGAAGGAGTAATTCGGGGTGACCCCAAATCAGCCATAAGATGGCCAGTGAAGGGGGAAGCTCTGATTCGGCTTGGCAGCTTCCCAAATCAAGGCGAGACGCAACTAGGTGGACAGAGAACTTCAAGGTGGGGTCAGAGGCACCAGGCACCAGGTGGAGGTGACCTCGCCATGTCGAATGGCCATGGCATCGTGACAGCGAGTGCTACAAAGGAATAGGAAAGGAGGGGCGGCTCGTCTCGGCACGACGTGAGTTAAGGCGGGTGCTTGGGGGAGCTACGACCAGGCGATGATGTGGTGCACGTGGAACCACAACAGTGGCCAACATGGCCATGTGCCATCGCAGTGAGGGCACAAATGTGTGCGCAGCAACACCCACAGATCGGCGGATGCAACGGTAGCGAGCAGTTGCGCATAAAGCAGCGACTAGAGCTACAGAGGTGGGGACAACACGGAGGTAGAGGCAGCAGCACCGCAGTGAGGGAAAAGGGCAATGGAGCACGCATAGGGCAGCGGTGGCTAGGGCTATGGTAGAACCGCCTAATCTAATGCCTCCCGGAAGTGCTCATCTTCCATTAGACACTAAGCACTCCAGGGAGAACACCAAATTACTCGATTCCGTCGGGCACACCCCAGGGGAGAACCCAAAAATCCACATTTTTGCCATTAGGATCACAAATGAGAGAACAAAGCTTACATCATTCTTAACCATTTCTTACATCACTTTTAATACAACATCAGAGTATAATATTTATTACTATAATAGCGGAATGTACTCATATTATCAGAGTTATAAATAATTTAATTTAACAGCAAAATATAAACATGTGATCAGAATTACAGCGGAAATAATTATCTATTCATTGCATGATGAAGCATCGATATGTAAACTATGACAACATATTATACAACTTTCATTTATAAAAATATTTGGCGAGAGTTATAAATAACAACTACGATCGCAGCGCAAAGGAATCCTCGCTGAGCCCACCATGAGGTATCCACACACAAGGGTTAGCTCTAGCATCCACCTGCCAACTACAACAGGAGGAATAAAACCTTGAGTACTCAATTGTACTCAGCAAGACTTACCCGACAAGAGAAAAGAAAAGACTCCAAGAATATGCAAGGTTATCTGGCTTATGGGTTATTGCATTTGCATGAAGCATTACTAAACGTGCATCCTTATATTCGATTTTTAATAATAGCCACATTATTTCATTAACTAACCATTCTATGTAAGCACATGTGCTACTTTCAAGCAGGTGGTAAGCAATCAGATTTCCTTTTTCCATCTTCTATCTTTCATCTTTTAGTTCTTACTATGATGCTAAACCATAGACAAGCCATACCGGAACGCCGGTGATTCGCGAATCAATGCCCCTAGCTAGGTACCCCGAAAACACATGCCCCGCTTATACCCAAGGCATAAGTAGGACCAACCCATCACCCTCCTATCCTAGGTGTCTAGGTCTCCATCCAAACTAGGACTCCAAGCCCCGCCCCTAAGTCCTAGACTCAGTGCGGTGCAAGGACCTCCACCACCAAAAAGAAGCATTGACAGTCGGTCCAAAAAGAGCCAGATCCATGACAAGAGAGCAACAAGTCTTCTAAGCACCCATACCCAAGTATGTGCTCAGGATAATAAGTCTATGACTTACCTAGAGTCTTATGCAACGACCGGTCCTTAATCAACATAGACAGGGAAAGCGGTGTAACTAAGCTATGCCCCGTGTCCACAGCGACACAACCTTTTACACCTACCAATACTCAAACTATATCCTTGTCTGGTCACTAGTTTCCTTTCCACCATTTATATTTTTCCAAGTGATAATAATACAGTAACACCTTTCCTATATCTCGCGAGTGACAGACAATCACTCGACTTCTACTGATTCCTGTAGCATAGCAATCTACCCGATCTTGTCATACTAGTAAGACTCATAGGATAAAGATATATATATATATATATATATATATATATATATATATATATATATATATATATATATATATATGCAAGTGGGTTTCATTCAACTCTTTAAAACTTAATGCACAAAAATAATTTAAACTGCAGAAAAGTAGGGTTTATGCACTAGGGCTTGCCTGGGTAAGATATATAACCAAAAGTTAGTATTTGCATCTTCAGCTCATCCACCATCAATGGATAGAAAGCCCATTGCATCATCTCCTAGAGAGAATACCATTACACCATCTTCAAATTCCTAATCATCCTTCAATTGATTTGTTGATCCATCATCGTACCTATATGATATGCAATACGATGCAATGCAAGAAGTAATTAATCAACTGCAACCGTGATTCGTACAATACAATTTATGCCTCTCAAGTTAACGAGCTAGTTCTAACGATGATCGTACCTAGGATACATATCCATGTTGTCGAATAAGGCGTTATTTCCCAACAACTGTTTTAGTTATACAAAACCCAAGGCGTTTCTTTATTTCATTCTATCAATTTAATCATTATTCAAAATAGGGCATCATTATCTATCTTAGCAAACTAATTATTCTGGAGCTATAAAAATTACAGTGAGTACCTAATATTGCTAGGAGCCTACTGTATAAATTTTAGATTCAACAATATTACCAATTTATCATAAAAATTCCAACAAGTTTACATTTTACAATATTAAGTACCTTAAATTAATTATATAGCTTCAAGAATATTGTCAAACTATGTGAACAAAATATACTAACATGTAGATCATGATTTTAGGAGACTAACAAAACTAGTTTCACAATTTTTGGACACCTACAAACTTTTATATTGATTGTGCAAGTTTATTTCCAAAACTAATTAACACTTGCTCTATAAAACTAACTGGGCTAGCGTGACCTATTTGGCCTAGCAGACACGTGGTGCATGTGGCCCAACAGACGCACGGTGCGCGCGGTGGCCCAGGTGGCACTGTGAATGGTCCAGGCGTGGGCAGGGCACGTGGCCCAGGCGGCGGGGCGCACGGCCCAGCGTGCGGCGCGGGCGGCCCACAACCTGGCCCACGAGCGGCCTACCCAACCGGATCCACAGCGGCCACGGCAAATTTTCTAAAGAGTCCTTGTTTTATACTATAATTGTAAAACCATCGAGGCCACTATTCTCGTGAGTCATACTATTTGCATATTACTCCCTAAACAAGTCAAATTTACATTTTTCTCAATTTCCTAGGAATCTAGAGCGGAGCAGTGCATCACGCCTTGGCCGACCGGCACTGGATCTAGCCAGGAGGGCTCATCGGTAGAGTGGGATGGGCAACGAGGCATGTGGGCCCCTCGTGTGGAGACATCGTGGCCATGGAGAGCGATCGGGGAGAGCCAGGGCACCCGATGGTGGAAGGCGCGACTACCTGCGTCGACGCAGTTCACTGGTGGCAGCGCACACGCTCCAACACGACGAGCATGGTAAGGATTAATCCGAGGGGTGGGGAAGCAATAGGGTCTCACCTAGGTCCTACCAGCAGCATTGGTTTAGTCGGATACATTGCGGGGAGACCATGCCCGTGCACGCTGGCGATGTGGTGGTGGCGAACCGGAGTAGCGCCATTGTTCCTGGCGGTACGAAGCTCCGCCGAAGGGCCTATTGTAGCAGAAGTGGTAGGTAACAAGGTAGTTTCGAGATGAGGTAAAAACAAGGAGGAGATGGACGAGGAGAGCGTGCCCATGATGGAGCTAAGCTTCGGCGCCGATGGCAACCGCGACGACGGCGAGGCCACACACAACAGCACCCATGGACGTATACCGACGAGGCTTCGTCCAAAGGCTAGCTAAGGGACTAATGCAGTCATGGGTGTGAGCAATTGGATGGAGATGAGTTGAGCAGGGCCAAATTGGAGAAGGAAGGGAGAGCATGAGGGTGGCTATGGTGGTGGTGCTTAGCTCGACTGCGGCTGTAGGAAAACGCTTGGAATGATGGTGCAGCGGGGCTCAGGCGCTCGAAAGTGGCAGCTGTTTAGAGCGAGCTATGGTGCTCGCGTGAGCTTACGCTAGGAAGAGCCGGCACCGGTGGGAGTGAGGCATGGTGTGGCAGCATGGCCAGTAGAGGGAGCAGGAATGTGGCTGCATCAGTGCATAGAGCGCGCATATGCGAGGGTCGGGGCAAGGCCGGCAATAGAGCCACTACGACTATGAGGTGGAGCGGCGCAAGGCGCGGTGACTACGAGGTGGAGCGGCATGGGTCCATGTAGTGGTGGCGCATGCACATGAGGAGGAAAGGGTGGGCCAAGGTGGAGCTGTAGGGCAGCGGGCATGGCGCGCGTCGAGAGGCAGTGGCCACAGGGCTTCATGCGCTCGCGCACGGTGGCCGAGGGATGCGAACACGACGACTGCGGTCTCCAGAGATGAAAGCAAGCAGAGAAAGAGGAGCGTCCAGAGGCAAAGAAAAAGCAGAGCGAGAGCAGCAACTCATCATCCTAAAGAAGCAAGGTATGAGGCAGTAGCAGCTCGGAGGTGACTGGCCTACTTGTCTGGTAGAGAGAATAGTGGAGCAAAGTCAAGCAAAGACATACAAGACCAGCAAGATCTGAGACAAGCAAGGTAGGCCAAGGCAGAGGCATGGGAACTCAGTGAATTGGAGCTTTGCTCACCAACCACGGTAGACAACTGAGGTAGGCAAAGACAAGCAGAGGCTCCTGCAGGTCAAAGCGACGGAACTGGTAGTCAGGGAGGGAAAACAAGCAAAGCAGTACACGGTAGCAGTAGCCTGACCAACTTCCATTAATGCAGGAGCAACATGGCAGCAGCAAGGATGGCACATGTTCCACGTGCTACAGCATGGCAATGGCGCCCCTACGTGTGGCCTGTGCGCGAGATGACGTGACGTGGAGGTCATAGCGATACGTTGCCGACAACTCAAAGAGCTAAATCCTATTGACTTCCTCCAATAAACATCGCACGTGGTAGCTCATACTCGTACCAAGCCATGGAACAAAATATTAAAGTGTTAAGTAATTATTTTACGCAAAACAAATCGCCACAAACAACGCTTTAAAATATAGTTTCTGATTTTTACCGTTGACGCGAAAAGCTAGTTTTTAAATTTTAAAATCCGAGAAAATTATTTTGGTAATTTTTCTTAGGCCTAAATTGCGGTGCTAAATAGGACCGTAACACCAAGGGTGTTACAAGGGCTGGCCAGCGACAGTAGCTGGCCGAGGTCGGCCAAAGCCAGGCCAAGCAGGCCCAAAGCTATTACGCACGAAATTTAAAGCGTGTATAAAAACTAACCTAACTCAATTTTGGTTTCCCCCATCCAAACCATGACATAGGTGATCTATAGGGCTATCAACTAATACCAAAACATGGTACCCTCTTTTAGCCAAATTAACATGAATTAACTCTCAAAGATAGCATTGCCTTTACATGACTAGATAGAGAAATTCGAGAGTTTGAAGCTAGATTTAATTTTGAATTCAATTTCCAAACTATTACCAATACTAGCTAGAAGTATTATTTTTCTAAAGCAAGAGTTGCATTATCATCTACAAAGTTTGTACCTCAAACTTTATTAAGGTGCCACACATATGTTTTATAATATTTTTGCTCAATAAAAATTGGTTTACAACCCTACTTGATAATTACGTGAATCATGGAACAACTTTTCGATTAACATTCTATTGATCCTTCTACGTTATGACACTTCATCTACTCATTTCAACACATGCATTAACACACAAATATGATGCTCATGGCATGTTTTAGTAGATGCTTAACAATGTAACACCGAGGGTGTTACAGAAGTGGACGTGGATGACTGTAGTTTCTTTGGTCTTCACACCATTTTGTTTGATTTTAGTGGTGTGGTGGTGGACTTTGGAGCTTTTTATTTTTATTTCCACACCTTTTTCTTGGGTGGTGCGGGAACAACCTTTGGCTTTTCTTCTTTTTGCTTTGGGTTGTTCTTATTCTTCTCCAGCCTCTTTTTATGTTCTTTGTTTTTCTTTATGAGGCTATCCACCAGTTGAGGTTGTATCTCAACTTCTCTAATGCCTTGTGGATTTGGCCCATACTTGACGGGGATCATGGAACATTGCTCTTGTTTGGGCCAAACCAAAAGTCAAACTTTTCTTCTTTACCATTGATATTGAAGCGGATTTCTCCTGCTCCAACATCAATTTGTGCTCCCGCGATGCTGAGGAAAGGTCATCTAATGATGAGGGGCAATTCCTTCATGGTTTCCACATCCAACAC
Organism: Miscanthus floridulus; assembly: GCF_019320115.1. Taxonomy (NCBI): domain Eukaryota; kingdom Viridiplantae; phylum Streptophyta; class Magnoliopsida; order Poales; family Poaceae; genus Miscanthus; species Miscanthus floridulus. The sequence continues at coordinate 32,941,657 of NC_089586.1, read as the reverse complement.
CATGAAATTAACTAGGATGAAGTAACCCCAGATCTTCACCAAAATATCTTTAGCAATCCCTGTCAGATAACAGACTGTTGAGTCTGCTAGCTAGAGCATCATTGGTGTAGGTGATAAGTGTGTGAAGTTCTGTCAAACATGACTTTGGGCATCACGCTGACGCGAGCCCCTAAGTCATACAAGGCATGACCAAATTGTTGGGTGCCAATGGGGCATGTGATGGTGGGGCACCAAGGATCCTTTTTCTTTCTAGGTAGGCAGTTGAGTATAGCAGCGCTACACTCTTCCGTCAGCTTGACAACTTCCATGGACGATAATGGTCGCTTATTGTTGATGATGTCTTTGATGTACTTTGCATAGGAAGGCACATGTAAGACGTCCATTAGAGGGACACTCACATGTATCTTCTCTATCATCTTGACAAAACGAGCAAATTGCTTGTCCATGGCTTCCTTTCTATTTCTAGTAGGAAACGACAAGTAGCTGGTGTCGATGAAGTCTTGCGATGATGTTTCCTCTTCTTCTTGTTTTTTTGTGTTTTTGTTGATGAAGAAGATCCCTCCTCTTGTTGCTCTTGTGCTTTACCTATCTTATTGTTAGGGTTTGGTGGATCACGAGTGGACTTACCATCTTTTGTGGTCACCGCATTAACTTTTTCAAAGGAATTCTTAGGTTGCCTTGGGATTTTTCCTTCATTATTAGTAGGAATGGTGGCAGCAATTTGAGCTAACCATGTTTCTATCATTTTATTGAAGCTCAGCTGATTTTTAACAGAGGAAGATAGACCTTCTATTTTTAAGTTAATATTTTCCAACATTTTATCAATATATGTTAGCTTTTAGTTAAGACTTTCGTTTATTTTTGCTTGGCCTAAGACCAAGTCTTTAAAGGTAGGTTGATTCGAATTGAAATTTGAATTACCTCCTAGTGGGCAGGATTGATTGTTCCACACATTATTGTTACCTTGTCGGAACCCGTTGTTAATGTATGCGGCATCTTCATGGGTTTCGGGGCAATTATTCCCTGAGTGTCCGACATTTCCACAAACTTTGCAAGTCATTTGTGAGTCTATGGCCTAGATGGAGCCCTTCATATCTTTTTTTGTGGGCCCATTCATCCAATCTTTTCAATAACAAATCTATTTTTGCGGCAAGCATATCCGTCTCCTTCACGGTATGCATGTCTTTTTGTTATTTTCTTTCTTCCCCCTAGCTTTGATTGGCCACCATCTTTTCAACGAGAGTTGTGGCTCCATTGATGGTGAGGGAAAGAAACACGCCTCTAGCAGTGGCATCTATGTGCCCCTTTGACATGGGCGTAAGCCCCTCATAGAAGTTCTAGAGCATGAGCCAGTTTTTCATCCCATGGTGCGAGCATGCCTGGATGTAATCCTACACCTCGCTTATGCCTCAGGGATGGATTCCATTGAAGTCTACTAAAAATTAAAATTTTCCCCCTTAGAGCATTGGTTTTGCTCATGGGGAAAAATTTCACAAGGAATGCCATGAAACATTTGTCCCACGTGTTGACATCTTCCTTATCTTTGTAGAACCACTAATTTGCCTTCCCCGTGAGGGAGAGGGGAAATAGATAGAGCCTAATGCTAGCTAGTGCGATGTCTTTGATGATGATGGTATCGCACGACTCAAGGAAGTGTTGCAAGTGTGCACTTGTGTCCTCGCTAGGCAAACCATAGAACTAGTTTGCCTGCACCATCGTGATTAGGCCAGTGCAAAGGTCAAGGTTTCTAGCTCCTGTGTTGATAGCGGGCCCAATGGGCATGTTGGCAATAGTGGGGGTGGAGCAGTCATGGACTGACTTGGCCATAGTGGTAGTAGCGGATGGAGAGGGAACAACTGGCTCAACTACCAGTGGAGTAGCAGAAGAAGAAGCGGTATGTGGGGGGTATGACCCCAGATACCCATGGCAGACTACATGGGTTACACTGCCAGGGGCGGTCTAGCCCACAAGACGAAGACCAGATCTTTATGGTCAGATCGATCTCTTGGGTCATCAATGCTGATGAAGACGGAGAGATCTTCAAGCCAGTGTAGATCGATTCTGCACCAACCACACCAATGCCTACAACAGCAGATCTAATCTCAGAACTACCTCTAAGGTCATCTTCACCAACAACTCATCGCCTACTGTCCCGCTACTCAAGGAAGCAGGTCAGCAACAATGATATGATCGCATCCATCGATCAAGTCGGCCAAAAGCTCACCAACTCCCTCTCCCTCTTGAAATCGGCTCTGACCACTCTGGTTCGGCACCGACCACCTTCCGATTCTGATCTATCAGAAGCCGATCAGGAAACTTCGGGGGATAAGGCCACCATCCATCCGGATGCCCTAAGGGACAAATTCACCGACCAGATTGGATACATCTTTCCTCTCATCGACCTGATCACCGACTGTCGATAGAATATCGTTGGTAGTCCTTCGAGGGGTATCCCATGAAGGTAGATTGATCGGTAGAAATGCATGTAATCGAGAACAAGGCAACAGAGACACATGAGTTAGACAGGTTTAGGCCATCAATATGATGTAATACCCTACTCCTATGGTTTGTTGGATTGTATTGGCTATCATATGATATTGTGTGAGTTTAGAGGGGGTCCCTACCCACCTTACATAGTCTAGGGGGCAGGGTTATAAGTCGGTTAGATCTAGGAGATAAACGAAAAGTAATAATAGATTATAGGAATCATGGGATTATACATATCCTAATAGATCTCATAGTATCTTTAGGATATCTTCTCGGTGTCTTGCGGGAGACGTCGAGCAGTGTTGTGCCCCGCAAGGCTTCATCTTGTGGGCTAGGCCACCCCTAGGGGCGCAGCCCATGTGGTTTGCCATGGATATCCGGGGTTGTACCCCCCACATCTAGTCCCTGAGCGCCTTGTATCCATTGTGCAATGTTGTCTTGAGCTTGTCCGAGTAGGTGCGAACAAAGCCGAGTAGTCAAACTCATGGTCCGACCATTGTGTTGAGTTGCCGAGCAGTTGTGAGCCGTCGCCGAGCAGCGTGAACCATCATCGAGCAGTGTGAAACATCGCTGAGCAGTGTGAACCCAAGTATGGCTTGCCATAAGGGTGTAAGGAGCTCAAGTTCAGAATCAAAAATTTCCTCGTAGCGGACCAAGTGTACCCACTTAGAGTCCGACCACGAGAAAGGGCGATAGTCTTCTTTAGCTTTGAGAGGCATGGAGTCTTCTAGATTAAAGCAAACACACTCATCGCAAGGTGAAGTGTGTCCACTTAGTCCCTGAGCCTAACAGTAGGTGACATAGTCACATGGTGTGAGGGTCCAAAGTAAAGAAAAGCACAAGACCAGCCGAGCAGGCAGCCAGTCCTCGGGTCTAGCCCCAAAATGAGAAAAAGCACATTCACCGCAAGGTGAAGTGTGCCCACTTAGTCCCTGAGCCTGACAGTAGGTGATGTGGTCATGTGGTGCTAGGATTAGAAACAACAGTTAATAGAAGAAAGTCCCTAGTGCAGTGAGGAGCCACATCATGTTGAAGAGGCAGTCCCTAAGCCACAAGTGAAAATCTTGGAGAAAATAAATCATAGAGAAAAAACTAGAGTAACGGCTATACAGTAGTAATTACTGAGCCATAACAGATGGCCGAGATGTCGATGAATATTTGGTGAGCAGTAACAACTTGCAGCAATAAATGGGCAATATGGGCTATAGTTGTGTGAAAGCCTAGGTAACAGCCCACCATGCCATTTCGGAGAATTCGGAGAGGCGCAAATCACGGAGCGGTTTCCCAAAAATCCTCTAATGCAAAAGGTAGGAGGAGTGCTTTATAACTATGCCATGTCACCCCGTGCTCCCACCTTTGCCACTTTGCCATTTCATCTTTCTCCTTAGCCCTTGTGCTTCTAGATTCATATTCACACGCATTTCCACCGCCAATCCCCAAACCAGATCTAAGAGATGGCGCCAAAGAAGGGAGCTGGTAACCTAAAGAGTGGGTGCCATCGTGCATGGGGGAGGCGGAGCTCAACAGGATGGTGGAGGTAGGCGTTCTCTTGGACCATGTCACCACTGGATGGTGGCCCGCCAATGGTGAGCCCTTCCTAATGCCTCATACCGACGAAGTCATAGTGTTTGAGGATTATTTCTGGTGCATGTTAGGATTTTCTATTCATCCTTTCTCGAGGGATCTGTTAGAGTTCTAGAGAGTTAGTCTGTGCAATCCCCACCCAAACACCATCTTCTGCATATCCATCTTTATCCATTTCTATGAGGCATATCTTAGAGTTCTTCCCCACTTCAACCTCTTCAATCATCTATTCTGGCTAAAGAAGAAGGATGGCGGTGGGTCGAAGGTGGTCGGCGGCGTGTATCTTCAACTCCACGATGGAATGGTGGGCAAGTACATCACTATACCGCTAAACCCCTTACTGAAGGGGTGGAATGCCAAGTGGTTCTATATGAAGCAGAGCCACCCTACCATTCGCTATGATGTCGACCACATCCTGGAGCTAGAAGAGCTAGTCAGAGAAGCTGAGCAGTGCGGATATGGAGCAGGTGAAGGAGCTCCTCAATCTGATAAAATGCATGAAGATGAACGACGGACTGGTGTCGGTGAGCTTCATAGTGCACCGTGTCTAGCCCTACAAGGAGAGGGCCCATCCAGGCTTTGACTTCAAGGGGGACACCGACGACACCTGAGAGAGAACGGAGAGGCTAATGAGGAACGATGTGCTCGAGCGGGCCGTAGAGCTGTTCGCTCCAAATTCCTCATTCAACATGTTTGAGCAGACTAGGGCCTACAACTATACGAACCCTCCTCCTTAGGTAAACATCCCAATTGTTTGTTCCTAATGCTTTTTTATCCTGTACCATTACCGAGTGGTGAACTGATTCACTTATGAAAAGATCCATTCATAGGAATGAGCGGTGTACTTCTCGGGCATGCCGAGGGGCGATTGGCCATAGGCGATAGATGCTCGGCCACCAGCTTAGCCTAAGGAAGGTGCTGTTAGTGCCTCATCGGAGTTCGGAGGCATAGACGCTGGTTGGACGGAGAGTCCTCCCCTGGTGTTAGAGAAAGTAAAGGGAAGAGGGCAGCGACAGATGAGTTGCCCCAAAAGAAGAGGAAGATGGCGGGTGCTGTTCTCTACAAGCTGGGTGGCATTTTGCTTGGTGGTGACCAGACCACTCGGACGCAGAGTGCGGTGATGTCCGAGTGGTTGGATGACGATAGGGCTCCAATAGCTCCTTCTCCTAGCACTAAAGCGCCTCCGCACAACACGCGTGTGGAGGAGCGATCGAAGGGAGGAGAAGGAGTCCTCGAGTAGCGAGCCATGAGACCTCTACCCTAGGGCACATGAGTCAACCCTAGGGCTGTGCCTAGGGGCTCGGGTAGGCAGCGCTGGTTCAGAAAAGTGTACTGGGAGGCCAACACATAAGTATCCTTGCCTTCTTAGTATTTTGCTATGGTATCCTTATCTCTTTCGGCAATTGATGAGCTAATTTGATGTAGAGCGAGGCATACGGAGGAACTTAATCCATCTGTCTAGACCAGCAAGCAGTCAAGGGCTGGTCCCAGTGTGGAGGCGATGCCGACAGATCCCATCCTAGAGTCCCTAGGTGCTCGGCAGCCTGCGGAGGAGTCAAGCGCCCCTACTGGTGGACTTAGGGGTGGCGAACAATTGGTGCCGATGGTGGACGGATCGGTGGTGGTGCCTAGGGCAACGACCGTGGCTGTCGGGTCTTCGGAGGAGGACGCTGGAGTTGCCGACGCCGCGCTGGAGTCTACAGCGAATAAGCTAGTGGTGCCCGAGGAGTAGACATCGCTCCCTCAGGCATCGGAGGGTGTGGTTGGACATGCTATCTGGCCACCAAGCCCCCTGGTGGAGCTACCAACTGTGGAGGAGGAGGACAAGGTGGAAGAGATCGAACATGAGGAATCACGACCCCAAGCTATCCGAATCCTCCACAAGCGAGGCGACAAAGTGGTGGTCATTGAGGAGGAGGACACCACTAGGGAGCTCAAGAGGCTAGAGTCTACCCAATCGACGGTGATGAAGTAGATCAAGGTTAGCATTGCATCATCAATGTTCATCTTTAACGTTGGAGATTAGAGTTCTTCATAGTCCTAGTGCTTTGCAGGGGATAGCTCGGAATGCCGAACAACAACACTAGCTGATCAAGAGGATGGAGCCCCTTGCCGAAGAAAACGCAAAACTAAAGGAGGTGATGAAGCTCATGGAGAAAAACGTCCAGAGGGCCTAGCGCGAGCGGGACCTTACCAAGTCTCAAGCGTGGGATCTAGAATACCAAAAGGGGGTTCTATCCGAGCAGCTAGCGACTGTGTCTGAGCAGTTGTGGGGTAGGTCTGAGTAGCTAGCCACCATCTCCAAGCAGCTAAAGAGTGCTTCCGAGTAGCTAGAGCAGAAGTCCAAGCAACTCAGAAATGTCTCTTAGTAGAGAAAAGGTATGGCGTATCGGCGATTTTGATTTGCATTGTTGAACAGTCATATTGTTGCCGATGACTGTTATGCTTGTAAAGCAAGATGCGGAGCTCAGCCAGCAGCGCCAAACCATCGAGCAACTCTAGGAGGAGGAGAAGAAAGCAGCTAGGCGAGCGGAGAAGCTGGTCGAGGAGCTGAAATTTGAGTACTTCATGGTTGGAGTTACTACTGAATTGATTTCTTTTGTTTGATGGATCCTTGTGATGCCTGCAGACTATCGTCGGAGGACCAAGGCATAGTTTGATGTGCTGGAGTAGGAGGCCAGGACCTAGAGGAGCAAGCTCGACATTGCAGTTGTCGATGTTAAGCTGGTGCTCGACTACATTGACCTAGAGGTGGATCCTTAGCTCGACGGCAGGCCACCGTGTCCAGACACCGTCATCGATAGGTGCAAGGCAGCGTGGGAGAACTTCAAAAGCTTCAACCGTGACGCCACCATCACCGCCGTTACACACGCCCTAGCAATGGTCCAGTCCCACTACCCAGCCATTGACCTTCAAGCGATAAGGGCCAGATTCACCAGAGGGATGGAGGCGATGGAGCATTAGCAGCTACAATATGAGGTAGAAGACGTGGCAAACAAACTGGTTAGCGACATCGACCTATTCGATGAGATGGACGGCGATGGCTAAGCCTAATGATCTACTCAGAGAATATTCTATAATAACTGGAGAGGGTAGTTAAAACATGCAAGGGCGCAGACAGACATTTATGTATATGTATAAATGTTGTAAAATGACATGTGCATGTTTATGCAGTTTACTAGTATTGCGGTGAAAAAATCATTGTAGTGTTAACCCTAACGCAATTATACATAGTATAAGTAGCATTCGAGTAGTTAGTTCGTTACCGAACTCTTGGCCTTGGCTAGCCCATAGTCCATAACGTTGAGTGTGGAGCCCTGTGCACGTGTAGGAGGAATAGGCATGACCAAGGAACCATAGGCTGACCACCCATAACACTAGAGCAGTGGAGCCTATAGCATGTGTAGGGAGAGATCGAAGACTGAGTCTTCTCCATAGAGAATAGAACAGAACATGTTCTGCTCGGCGGTTGGCTGAAATAACTTGGAGATATATATAGTATAAGTGGCATCTGAGCAGTTAGTTTTTTACTAGGCTCTTGGCCTTGGCTAGCCCATAGTCTATAACATTGAGCACGGAGTCCCGTGCACTGTGTAGGAGGAACAGGCGTGACCAAGGAACCAGCAGCCAACCACCCATAACGTAGAGCGCAGAGCCCATAGCATGTGTAGGGAGAGATCGAAGACTGGGTCTTTTCCATAGAGCACAGAACAGAACATGTGCTGCTCGACAGTCGACGAAATATCTTGTAGATATGGAGAAATATGACGGAGCAGTTTATGGAGATCACGTATTGGAGTTTGTTAAGTAGTAGCTTAGAGCTGGCGACCGCAAATGGAGATAAAACCATAATGGAGATATAATGGAGACAAATTATAGGTGACCAAAACTCATTCATTATAGAGTGGAGAATACATATCTGAAGCATTTCAATGATAGAAACGTATAAGGTACTCGATGTGCCATGAATTGGGGACATCGAGCCCATCCAAGTTCACATAGCTAGTAAGACCCTGGTCAGGTAACCTCTTTGATCACAGTAAGGCCCTTCCTAGGGGGAGGAGAGCTTGTGCATCCCTTTGGTTTTCTATTTTCTATGGCAAGAACGAGGTCAGCCGACAGCAAATGAACGACCTTTGATGTTGCTGTTGTAGTATCTCTGCAAGCCTTCTAGGTATTTGGCTATGCAGGACTGTAGGTGATCAGGCGTTATTTCCTTAGGCCCTATAGACGTCCTCTGTTCGAACAGCTGCGGCTTGCTCTTCATCATAATGTTTCACCCTAGGTGCTCGGAAGGCAATGTCTGCTGGTAGTATGGCTTCAGGAGCCATAGACCAAGAAATATGGAGACACACCGGTGCTACGACAAGCTTGAGTATGCTAGTCCCCAGACAATAGCTGGTAGCTCTTTGAGCCATCTGCCAGATACTTTTCCTCTTTCTGATATAGCCTCTTCTTGTGGGCATCAAGAATCATGCCATTCGCCCATTCGACATGGCTGTTGGCTCTAGGATGGGCAACAGAGACTGTATTTGACGGAGATGCATCGGTCTTCACAGAAGTCCCAAAAATGATGACCAGTGAATATAGTTTCGAGGTCGGATGATAATGTTGTTCCGGGAGAGCAAATATGTGGATGATATCTTCGAAGAGCTCGACTAGCCTTCTTAGCAGTAGCCGAAACAAGCGGTTTGTATTCGATCCACTTAGAGAACTTGTCAGATGGCGATGTACACGTACTTGGAAACCACCTAACACTAGCTTGAAAGGCCCAATCATGTCCAATCCCTAGCATGCGAAAGGACTAGGAAGCTAGGGTGGCCTGTAGTTCTTTTGCTGGCACATGTATTTGCTTGGCAAAAAATTGGCATCCTTCACAACATCGGACAAGGTCTTCTGTATCAAAGATGGTTGTGGGCCAGTAAAAACCAACTCAGAAAGCTTTGCCGACTAGGTTTCTCGAGGCCACGTGATTGCCGCAGGAACCTAGAGTGAATTTTGAGAAGTAGTTTCACTCCCTTTTCTTGGGTGATGCATTTCTGCAGTATCCCTTCCTTGGCACTTTTCCTCATCAAGTTCCTGTCCACCAGCATGTAATGCTTGCTTCAACAGATTAGACATTCAGTTTCAGTCTTGTCGACGGGTACTTCAGTGCTAGGTGAGGTACTTGATGAACTGTTCCCTCCAATCGATGGCCGGTGAAGGTACTATAAGTACCAGCTGCTCAACGGGGGAGAATTTCTTGAACTTCCTTCTCTTCCTTAATGGATGGCGTAAAAAGATCTTGAAGGAAGACCCTAGGTGAAATCACTGTGTGCAAGAAGATCCTATCTTAGATAGGTGGTTGGTGAGCTGATTCTGATCTCGTACCACATGTGGTGGTACTCGATACCAGTAGAACTTCCCTTCGAGTTTCCTGATTTCGGCGCAATATGCGTCCATCTTCTTATTAGAGCAGGACCAGTCTTTGTTGAGTTGGTTGATGACCAGTGTGGAGTCCCCATATACCATGAGGCGTTTGACGTCGAGCTCAATGGCTATACGGAGTCCATGGAGACACGCTTCATATTCGACGGCGTTGTTGGAGGCTGGAAAAATATATTCGGAGAACGTATCGAAGCTTATCCTTGGTCGGCATAATGAACAAAATGCCAGCACTAGCACCATTGATGTTGAGGGCACCATCTAAGTACATCACCTAGTGCTCAGGGCAAGTAGCGGCGATGGCTCTTGGATCTCGATCCACTCAGCGATGAAATCAGCGAGCGCCTATGACTTGATGGTAGGCTAGCTTCTAAATTCGATGGAGTAAGTGCTAAGCTCGATAGCCCACTTGATGATGCGGCCATTGGCCTCTTTGTTGCGGAGAATGTCCCCTAGAGGGAACTCGGTGACCATGATAATCTTGTAATACTCGAAGTAATGGTGGAGCTTGCGTGACATAATTAGAATAGCATATAGTAGTTTCTAAACTTGAGGATAATGAGTTTTGGGCTCGTTAAGGACCTCGCTGATGAACTAGACCGGATGTTGCACCTTATAGGTGTGCCTGGCCTCCTTGTGTTCGACAACAATGGCTGTGCTAACGACACGAGAAGTGGTGGCGATGTAGATTAGTAGAGTTTCATCTGGTCAAGGTGCCGTCATGATCGGAGGCTTCGTTAAAAACAACTTGAGCTGCTCAAAAGCTGTATCTGCCTCCTCTGACCAAGAAAAACACTTAGAGGCCTTTAGGAGTTTAAAGAACGGTAGTCCCTTTTCACCAAGGTGCGATATAAATCAGCTTAGAGTAGCCATGCAGCCTATAAGCTTTTGTATGTCCTTTACGCAGGTTGGACGTTTCATGTTGGTGATGGCAGAGACCTTGTCAGGGTTGGGCTTGATGCCACGGGCGTTGATGATGTAGCCTAGGAGTATGCCGGATGGAACTCCAAAGATGCACTTTGAAGGGTTTAACTTCCATCTGTACCTTTTTAGGTTGGCGAATGTTTCTTTGAGGTCGACGATGAGATTATCGGTAGTCTTGGACTTGACGACCACATCATCGATGTAAGCTTTGACATTGCGGCCTATCTATTAACTGAGGCACATCTGGATGGCCCTTTGGTAGGTCACCCCGACATTCTTGAGTCCAAAGGACATGGTGGTATAGCAGTACGCACCAAAAGGCGTGATGAATGTCATCTTGATCTGATCATCTTCCTTCAAAGATATCTGATGATAGCCGGAGTAACAGTCGAGGAAGAAGAGCAGTTCGTAGCTGGCGGTGGAGTCTACAACCTCATCTATTCAAGGCAGACCCAAGGGGTCTTTAGGGCAGTGTTTGTTAAGATCTGTGTAATCAACGCACATTCTCCATTCTTTATTATTTTTTTGAATGAGAACAAGGTTTGCTAACCACTTAGGATGATACACTTCTTTTATAAATCCAGTAGCTAGGAGCCATTTTATTTCTACCCTAATAGCCTCCTTATCTAGCGTGAATCATCAGAGTTTCTGCTTGATCGGTTTGGTGGTCAGCGAGAAATTCAAGGAGTGCTCTATCTTCTCCTATGGTACCCCTGGCATATCTGCAGGTTTCCAAGCAAACACATCGGCGTTGGCACATAGAAAGGAGATGAGCGTGCTTTCCTATTTGAGGTCAAGGTGAGCCCCAATCTTCATAATCTTGGAGGGGTCATTGAGGCCAAGGCTGACCTCCTTTGTTTCCTTGGACTTGGTAGAGGCACGAGGAGGCTCCATCAATGGGATCTCCAGGTCATCGACGGGCACCGTCTTGGCGTCGATGACCATGCTAGCCATCTAGATGCAGTGGTCTATGGCTTCAGCGAGGGCGAGACTCTCTGTCTCAAAGGCATAGGCGATGGAGAGGTTGGCCCATAGGGCCAGGACTCCTACAGGTGAAGGCATCTTCAGCACCAGATAAGCATAGTGTGGTACGACCATAAACTTGGCCAGAGCTAGCCGACCAAATATGGCGTGGTAGGCGGTGTTGAAGTCGGCGACAGTAGAAGTTGATGTGTTCGATGTGGTAGTTGCTAGCCATGCCAAACTTTACTGGTAGGGTAATCTCTCCAAGCGGTTTGGATGCCCTGCCAGGTACCACACCCCAGAAGGAGGAATCGGAGGGTGTGAGATCTCCTATCCCAAGGCCTAGCTCCTTTAGGGCTCCGGCGAAGAGGAGGTTCAGAGCGCTCCCACCGTCGATGAGCACTTTTCTGAAAAGCACTTTCTGGACTGGTTGCATCAAGGACGAGGAGGAAACACCCTATGTAAGGGATGTTCGCCCACTAGTTAGCCCTGCTAAAGGTGATAGGGACCTCAGACCAGGAGCGATAGCTGGGGTTGGCGATGGCATCTTCCGCGTTGACGATGAGCACCTGGCGGGTGGTGAGCTTTCGCTCTCTTCTGCTCTTGGCGGAGGCGAGGCCCTCGAAGATGGTGGCGACCACCTTGTCATGATCCTGGAAGGCATTGTTGTTGCCCCCAAGTGGTCGGTGGCCTCCAGCTCCATCGTTGTTGTCGTCATCTGGCTTTTTAGACTAGAACTCCTTACCTAAACCGAGGCAGTCCTTCATCTTATGCTTGGCGTTCTTGTGGAGAGGACATGGGCCATCGAGGATCTTCTTGTATTGCTCGTCATAGTTGCGCTTGGCGTGAGGTTCGTCAACAGCGGCGACGATATGGTCTGGTCAGTGGCGACGATATTGACCAGACTTGGATCCTTCTGGCCGATCACAGCCACTGTCCCAATGGTGACTATGATTGTCGTAGCGGCGGTCACTATGGTGTCGATCATCGGGGCGATCATCGCTACGGTGAGTTGAGCGATGAGTGCCCGCATCCTCATTGAAGCACACTTTGACTTCTTTGGCGTCGGCGTACTGGTTGGCGGTTGTAATCATCTCACCAATCCTTGTGAGTGGCTTGCGGTTGAACTTGGAGCGGAGGTCACAGTGATGGAGTCCTCGAACGAAGGCGGTGATGACCTTAGCTTCCGTGATGTTAGGAATAGAATTCCTCATCTCGAAAAAGCGTCTGATGTAGCTACGGAGGAGCTCAAACGACTTCTAATAGATGCGGTTCAGATCATGCTTGGTGCCTGGCTGAGTACACGTAGCCATATAGTTGTCGGTGAAGACCTTCTTCAGCTCTTCTTAGGATCCGATGGAGTCCGAGGCAAGGCTTGTGAACCAGTTCATCGCGGTTGGCATGAGCATGATGGGAAGATAGTTCTCCATGACACTGGTATCTTTTCCGACGGCATGCACAGCAGTGGCATAAGCCTATAGCCACTATGTGGGGTTCATCTGTCCCTCAGTAGGGCTCGACCCCAGTGGCACAAGCCTAGTAGCCACTATGCGGCGTGCACGATCTAAATGCATATGCAAGATCCATAGTCACCTAGTGGCACTCGATAACCGCTTAGCCAAAGATTTTCCTCTTTATAGTACGGCTATCTATCCTACATATGATTCACACTCTCTATAGTGTCTTATCACCCAAATAAAAACATATTTGATACCTTTGTCTTGATCTCCTTGGTTTTTTTTCTTCTTTTCCATGTTGGAGCACTTGATCATTTCTTTTGTGGCCATCACCTTCACCATGACCATCATCTAGCTCCACCACTTGGATTGAACTACCTTATCTAATTCACACAGCTTAGATCAAAGGTTAGTCCTAGGGTTTTATCCATTATCTAAAGCCAAACTAGAGCTTTCACCGTTGTGAGATGTGTAGATTTGAGCCAGTAAAATTGCCACCGACCCCCTCGATGTTGGTGGGCACTCAAGAGACGTCTAAGCTATGAGCCAGTTGCTTGGCCCATGACGAGTTGGGTAAGTGGAACGCCTCATGCGGGCCCAAGCCAAACACACTCAAGAGATTGTTTGGGCCTACTTAGGCTTTACCAGGTTTGAGCTCAGACATCGCTCGACCTAGAAGTTGGGTTGACGTACTTCCCATCCACCGAAGGATGATCGATCCAAAGCCACAGGCCTCAACCTAGTCGAATGAAAGGGCTTGATGCCCTGAACCAGGATAAACCCTCTTGCGTCTTGAGTAGTCGAGTGCTAATCACCAAAGTTAATCACTAGTCGTGGTTACGGATCCATGACACCGAACGTCTATAGACGAACTTGGTTGTTCTTACTTCTAGTTTCAGAGTAGACAGAGCAATACAATCTAATTATTTGTTTGTTTGATCATCATATGCTCACTTAATCGTGCTACCACTAATAAATAACAACTTGAGCATAGCATACTGTGTTTAACCAATGCCATCCTTTTATACATACATGAGGAATCAAGGGTGGAAGGTGATGAATTCTGCAAACTATGTTGTACTTAAGCTAAAATAGCACTGGGTGTCTACCCCCGTAGTCTGAGTTTTTTTACTTAACGATACAATTGATGTTCTTTCATCGTTGCAGATGCATTTTGGATCGATTACGAAATGTTGAATCTTGTGGCCTATCCAATGTTTTGGGGTTAATCGTTTATTCAGCATAAGAAATACACTTTGGCTTTCGGTGTTCAACAAGGCCCTTATGTATCGACGAAAGCCATTGTGGGAGAAGACGATGGAACAATCTATATAGAATATTTTATTTTTTTGCAGATGTGTGATGTGAGGTATTGTATGTAATATGTTGAGTTTCAATAGAACCCCTTCTATTTGCAAAAAAAACATATTTTTTAGTTGACTAGATGAGTGCCTGTGCATTGCAACGGGTGTAACATAAATTGAATGAGATGTTTGTTAGCTAAGTCAAAATCAAGAATATATCAATTCAAATTTTCACGTGTATTATACCATGATAATGTCTAGAAACACATTTATTATCGTAATGAATCTGAAATAAAAGCTAGGCTTGTAGCTTGTTGTTTGAAAGTTATGACAAACATAAGTTGCCTCAAAGGCTAAAAATTTATTGCTAGGTATCGAATAGAAATTTATCTATGCTCTGCCTTGCCAAAACATGTATACTCGACTTACAATATCCTAGCCCGCATGAGACATGGCAATAATTCATTTTTTGGGGAAAAAAGTATTTATTGTCAATACGTAACGCGAAGGACGACGAACGAGATTTGGATCACGATCATTGTGTGGTGATATTCCAATAAATTCCTTTCTCTTCCCAGAATTCTCTTTTTCGTTTTATTCTATTTTATTTACTTGCCTTATAGTGTCTCCATGCGGTGATTATTTGTCCTGCCGGTGATTCCAGTGAGTTTTATTTCATTTTATTTACTTGTCCTTCTAGTGTCTCCATACGGTAATTATTTGCCTACCGGATATGGATCACATGAGATGCGATGATTATTTGTCTAGTCAGGTATGGATCGTATGAGTATGTTCAGTCCTGCCAGGGTAGATGTTCCGTATGATTTTAGTTGTATATAGAAAAAGCTAAATCGGACCATGGAATCATTAAGGGGTCACTTTTTCGTAAAAGAAATCCTAGTACTGGACTGGTTGCACGCGGAGGACCAATGGGCCATTTTTGCGGCCCGTCTGATATGTGAAAACAAAATATCCATGGCACCATTCACACCTCCAATCCTGCTCCCGGAGCCCACGTCGCCCGACCGTCCACTGTCACCGCTATCAGGGCCCCATCCTTCCTGGCCCACATGCACTGCATCTAGGACTAGCATTCACTCCACGTAACGGGGGCAAAACTGTACTTGGCCCATCGCAGGGCTCCCAGCACAGGGCATGGGGCACAGGGGTAATACTTGGCCGCCGCTGCGCTCCTCCACTCTCCTATCCCCCACCCCACTCCGCTTGTGCGGCCGCGTGGTGGTGCCTTCCGCGGCGCTGCGGCCGCGCTCCGATCCCGAGCGAGCAAATATCCTCGCCACCCCAGCACGAGACCCTCGCACCGCTCCGACGCGATCGGCGCCGTCGAGCCACCCGAATCTCCCCTTGCGGTTCGTGCTCTGTCTCTCCCTACCCGCGCTGCTCCCCTCTACCTCGTCGTCGCTGGATCGAGCGCCGCGGGCCTAGCTTGCGCGTTTCGATCTGCGTGGCCAGAGCGTTTCATGCGCGTTTGGGCTCTGAGGTTTCGATAGGGACGAGGAGGTTCTAGGGTTTGGGGTTGTGTTTGCGGTAGGGTTTTGGGGGTTTGTAGGGGCTTTCAAGGTTTGCGGTGTGGTGCACGGATCCTGATCTGGGGGCCAGGATTGTTTGCCTAGATTCCTGGCGTTGCACTTTGGATGTTGCTCTGCGTGATTACTGATTACTTAAGTTTGGAGTCAGTAGGGGGCTGCCAGGGGGCATGCCGAATGGATGCCCCCATGATCCTTTTTCATTGAGCCTTTGAGCCATGATCCTTTTTCATTGAGCCTTTGAGACCAACAAGAACTTTAGTGCGTGTTTTAATATTTGGTGTATGGATTAACTTAGTTGGGCCCCATAATCATATAATCCTAGCTCCATCACTGGCTGTGGAACAGATGTACAGAGCTTGAACATGCATAATGATATATTATTGTTAACTAGCAAACATGCCCGTGTGTTGCAAACGGTACGTACATCTTATGTTTGGAATCGGACTATGTAGTGTGGCTGGACCCTCGCTATTCTAACTCGTATGAGCAGAGGTCATGAATTCGGGTCACGTATGGGATAGTAAACCAATTGGGACTGTAGTCTTTAATTTATCCCGTATTACTACTCTTAGTAAAATTGGTGAGGACTCTGCTTGGGGGAGTGGAGGGACAGACTGACCAAGAGAGATTGTGATGGACCAAAATTTGGAGGAAGAATTTTTTTCACTTTTTAATATAATAATAATAATATGTAGATATATAGGTAAAGATTTATTATTATGAGGTGATTTGCAACAAGGCCGGGGGCTGCCAGATGAATGTTTTCGGGTGTTCATGTTGTCTTGCCTCCTTGTTGCGTGTTTGCAATGGGTATTTATTGTAAAAGATGGTTTTTGCTAGTAGAATTGGGTATTGTTGTTATTGCATCTGCACATTCTCCACTCCATGCTTGCGAATTTCTTTTAGAAGGTTGCAAAATAAATTGCATTTATGTGTTGTGTGAGTAGTAGGAAAAGTATATTTCTGCTGCTATTTTTATTATGTAAGCGCATGCAAATTTGAAGTCATATAGCCATTTTTTCTTTTGAAAAGGATGTTTATAAACTATATGGGGTTTCAATACGTGTAATATTAAATTTTGTCTAGGGCAGCAATGCCATACTTTTACCACTTATTTTACCAATTGCTTACTTTGTTGATACCTTTCAATTATTCATTGTGAAGCTACCCTGTTGGCTCAGGGATTGCGTCTATTCAAGAATATGGGGAGAAAGAGGAACCCCATTGTCTTTCTGGATGTATCTGTAGGTGATGAGCCAGATGAAAGAATGATCTTTGAGGTATGTTTGATATTACTGTTTCTCAAATTCGTATTCAGATGATAGTGCAAGCGTGACTAAGATTGTGCAATTTTAAAGATCAGGAGCTGTAGCTGTGTCTTAGTTTGCTTGATCTGTTTAATAGCAGAGTTACCTTTCCTTGCAGTTGTTCGCTGATGTTGCACCCCTTACAACTGAGAACTTCAGAGCTTTATGCACAGGTAATCTTCTCTCCACTTCCTTTTCGTTAAATTAGTAAAAATTCATCTGTTAGTTAGTGTTACATATTATTTTGTAAATTGGTTTATGTGGCAATTGGACATGTTGCTCTAGATTTCTAATGGTCATGGTCTCATGTAATGCGTCCATCAAAATACTGAAGTTTTGGTTGTCATCTGTTCAAACTATTAAGTATTTGAAGTAGCATTACTTTCAAGTAGTATGATATGATGCAAATTTAGTAAATTCACAAAGCCACACTTACTCTTCCGAAATTATTGAAAAATTGACAATTTCAAGAACTTGCTTTGACAAACAACACTTTTTATTGCCTACAGTTTTAGAGCTACACTCATTTAGTGCTTGAAGGTTAAGCACACTGGACAATTAGACCATGCTTACAATGGCCACTTAATGACATGGTGCTAGGAACCATGTGCAGATCATGTCATATTGTTTATGAGGGAATGTGATGTTATCACCAAATTGCTAGGGTTATGCTATATCGCCCTTGTTTATCTAGATGTGGGTCTTAATCAGGGAGGGTTAGATCTGCTGATGCCCCATCCAAACAGTAACAATGAAAATTGTTTCACTGAAAGAGTCTGTGGTGAATAATGTTCCAGTGCTAAAGATTGTAATTCTTTTTAATTTTAGGAAACTGCAAGTTTAGGTTCAAGTTCAAGTGTAGCTTTCTTTTAATTACTTTGGGGTGCTTGTGAAATTTTGCCCTTTGATTGAAATAGGGCCACAGCTTTTCTGCTTTATTTAATTTCGCTCCAATGATTCCAGTTGTTGAAGAAATATTTTCCCTATATTGATGTACAATCCTTACTAATACAAACCCATTTGGACATTGACACTGTGTCCAATACTTCTGTTGACTAGCAATATCAAGAAAAAAATAGATAGTATAAATTAAAAGGATTTGTATTTTGAAAATGTCATGTGGCTGCTAGGATTGGAGAGGAGAGAGCCGAGGGGAGCGACGGCGGCTGGCGTGCTACAGTAGCCGCGGCGCTACAGTACCGCGGGTGCTGTTCACAGCGGCGGCGGCTAAGGCTGCAAGGGCGCTGGGGGAGGCCGGCCGCGGGGCTTCGCCCACGGCCGGCAAGAGAGAAGGGATTTCCTTCTAATCTCTTGCTTGATTAGATTGATACATCTCCTCCCATTATATAGAGAGGTCGGACATGGCCCCTAAGCAAGCGACTAATTAACCCTAATGGGCTAAGGGCCAATAGGCCCTTGACTCCTCTAACAGAAAATAATTAGCCCAATGAATCTACCAATGGCGATCTTCTGCTGCAAATCTATGTGAATTTTTTAGATATTGATGTCTGGAGCTAAAAAGATTGACCTAGGACAAACCTAAATGGACCTGTACTTGTGCTCAGTGGAAGTAATGCGTAGCTATTCTTTGCAACATGGAAGAATACCACAATAATGTATTTTATTACTGCTCTTACTAATTATTTTAATTATCTGCACTAAGAAACTGTCACTAATGCTGTGGTGGTACTAGTCCTTTTGTCGGCACTTGGTAGTCCTAATGATTTTTATTGTTCTTTGCCTAAAAACGCTCTTTGGAATATTATTCAAACCTGAACTCTCTCATCTGCTTTCAGCCATAATCCAATATGCCATTCTGTGGTTCTGTTTCAATATTTCCAAAATCTGAGAACCTAATCTATTCTTTCTGTGATGATTAACAATGCATATTTAGATGTTCATTGCTTCCTAGGAATTTAGTTAATTTCCTGTCAAAGTAATTCTTATGCTTAATGCTTAACTATATCTTTATATATATTTAGCTTATAAATTTATAATTTTTCTTTAAATTTTAAATTCATCTTGAAATTTTGAGCAATGCGATGATGTTACTACAAGGGAGTCTCTTACAGATTTGAAGTAAAACTGGATACATGATACAGCGGCTGATGTTTCTACTTCTTTGACAGTTATGTTCTGGCAGACAATTTGTTATAATATTCTTCGGGTTATGGCATCAAATGAAATTAGGATATGGAATGGAGATTCTGAACTTGTGTACATCAGTAAACACAAACATACTCGCATGTAGTTACTATAACTTGAGCTGTAGACTTCTAGTCCATATCTTCTGTTCTAAGCTGTCAATCTAATTTGTCCATAAAAAAGCTAATTTGGTGTTGAGCCGTTAATGTACTAATATGCGTTTTGGAAATCTTCTGATAATGTAGTGGGTGCCTTTGTTCTTTTTGCCACAGCCCACCTTGTGCATAGTCGAATGTACAGATTATATGCAATTCCGAGTTTAAAAAACTCTTCCCATTGCTCTGCTAATTGATGTTGCACGCTTTAGGTGAGCTGGGAATTGGACAGAAGACTAAGAAGCCGTTATGTTACAAGGGATCATCGTTCCACCGTATCATCAAGGGGTTCATGGCACAAGTTAGTTTTTCTTCTTTTCTGTAGTTTTTTATTTATGCATTTTGCTTCTGTCTAAGTTACGATGTTTGTATTTTGTGGTTAGAATTTGGTTAGCTTTGTCTTGTTCTGTTTTTATTAGTCAGTTCCTTGTCTCCTTGTTCATGATGTAGGATGCAAGACAGATGATATCGACTGCTTTTCTTATCATATAGTATTTAAGGTTGTATGCAGTATTGTCTATGTTCGCTATTCTAATAATGAGTGGAAAACTTATTTGTTTTCTTAGCCATAACTGCTGAGGGTGCTTTGTTTTTTTTTTCAGGGAGGTGACATTGCAAAACGAAATGGTGAGTTTGCACAATTAGTTCTTTACATTTTTCTAGTTCTTTTCCTTCCCGGAAAAAAGCAGCAATTCCCCTCCCCACTTCCATGGCCTTTTTCATCTTTTTGTGTTCTCTTATAAACTAATGTTCTTGTGTACGTCTACTTAAAGGGCTTGCATGCACATAGCACTCCCTGTAAGTTGTGCAGTTATGGCCTACTTATGCTAATTTTGATGGTTTTTGTTTTCATTTCTCTATGTTATAACAATGTCCCTACCTTTTGATTTGACGATTATATTGTGCACTCCACGCTAGCATTCAATGTTCTTAAGTTTCATACGCCTTTTTTTTAACTGGAGTAGTTTAGCAGTCTTTTCTTGTCATATACAGTTATAATGGCCTTAATTCGGGTATCAAAATTTTCAAATTTGATTAGGGTTAGTTTGTTTTCATATGCAATGATTTGTTCCAAGATCCAGATGTATACCGTGCCAGCATTTATAGATTGCTGTATTTTTGTCTATTAATGTTACGTATGGTGATGCATGTTACCATCTTTACTTTTTTGGTAATATTTTTTCGGTTATACATTAGGTTCTGTTTGTTGGATGTAATTCTACCTTGCATGTATAGTTGCAGCTTCCTGTGTTACATCTTGTTTTTAGAAATGACTACGATTTTAACTATGTTACAGGGTCTGGTGGAGAAAGCATATATAGTGGAAAATTTGCAGGTATTAACCATTTAGCTTGGTTTGAAATCTGTTATGTAGTGGAGACGTTGAATGCAAATAATGGAATAACCTTGCAACCTTTTATTTGAGGATTTAGAATGTTGGTTACCAGATACAGAGTCAAATGCAGTGTTGTTATGTGTCTACTGTCTACATTAGGAGTGTGTCCACAACAACAACAACAACAACAACAACAACAACAAAGCCTTTAAGTCCCAAACAAGTTGGGGTAGGCTAGAGTTGAAACCCAATAGAAACAATCAAGGTTCAGGCACGTGAATAGCTGTCTTCCAAGCACTCCTATCTAAGGCTAAGTCTTTGGGTATATTCCATCCTTTCAAGTCTCCTTTTATTGCCTCTACCCAAGTCAACTTCGGTCTTCCTCTGCCTCTCTTCACGTTACTATCCTGACTTAGGATTCCACTACGCACCGGTGCATCTGGAGGTCTCCGTTGCACATGTCCAAACCATCTCAACCGGTGTTGGACAAGCTTTTCTTCAATTGGCGCTACCCCAAATCTCTCACGTATATCATCGTTCCGAACTCGATCCCTTCTTGTATGCCCGCAAATCCAACGCAACATACGCATTTCCGCGACACTTAGCTGTTGAATATGTCGTCTTTTCGTAGGCCAACATTCTGCACCATACAACATAGTAGGTCTAATCGCCGTCCTATAAAACTTGCCTTTTAGCTTCTGTGGTACCCTTTTGTCACATAGGACACCAGACGCTTGCCGCCACTTCATCCACCCTGCTTTGATTCTATGGCTAACATCTTCATCAATATCCTCGTCCCTCTGTAGCATTGATCCTAAATATCGAAAGGTATCCATCCTAGGCACTACTTGACCTTCCAAACTAACATCTTCCTCCTCCCGAGTAGTAGTGCCGAAGTCACATCTCATATACTCAGTTTTAGTTCTACTAAGTCTAAAACCTTTGGACTCCAAAGTCTCCCGCCATAACTCCAGTTTCTGATTCACTCATGTCCGGCTTTCATCAACTAGCACTACATCGTCCGCGAAAAGCATACACCAAGGGATGTCCCCTTGTATGTCCCTTGTGACCTCATCCATCACTAAAGCAAACAAATAAGGGCTCAAAGCTGACCCTTGATGTAGTCCTATCCTAATCGGGAAGTCATCCGTGTCTCCATCACTTGTTCGAACTCTAGTCACAACATTGTTGTACATGTCCTTAATGAGCCCGACGTACTTTGTTGGGACTTTATGTTTGTCCAAAGCCCACCACATAACATTCCTTGGTATTTTATCATAAGCCTTCTCCAAGTCAATAAACATTAGGAGTGTGTCCAAA
Source organism: Miscanthus floridulus (assembly GCF_019320115.1). Lineage (NCBI taxonomy): Eukaryota > Viridiplantae > Streptophyta > Magnoliopsida > Poales > Poaceae > Miscanthus > Miscanthus floridulus. The sequence continues at coordinate 32,919,701 of NC_089586.1, read as the reverse complement.
TTCTAATAATCTAGTACAAGTTACTGCTTTGATCTTTTTGGCTGCTTTGCTCTGGAAATACTGGAGATCTTATCCAACTGTTCTGGTAAGCACGAAAGCAAACAGTATATCTGTAATGACAGTATATTATTTGCATTTCAGATGAAACTTGTGTTCTACCTCATGATGATCGTGGTCTCTTGACAACGGCAGATACTGGTTCCAAAGCTAGTGGCTCCCAGTTCTGCATTACTTTCAAGCCTAATTCTCATCTTGACAGGTTTGTTCTGATCAATTCCATTTGAATGACAGTGTGTTTCAGTTTTGTACAAAATATATCTTCAGACATGTATGGGGACTAATCTTACATCCATTTGTGTTGTTGAATTGAACCTAAGCTCTGGACATTTGTCTCAGATCGATGCATATTTCCAGTACCAATCTGATTTTTTTTCTCATCCTTAATTAAAGCTCTAAGCGTCCGACGGCCATAGTCACTGATACAACGCCATTTGCTTAATTATCTGTTTTATCAAGCATTGGAACTACAGAAGAATAGTTTTCTGCTACTTCTTTTGCTTGTTCACTTGTAGTGTCTTTGGATCTCCGTTGTTGCCCAATTCAAAATGAGCAACTGCTTGTTGAATCACAAGAATTTGATGTAGTTCTGTATTATATGTGAAATCGATTCAGATCTTTTTATAGCACCATTTGCCAGTTTATTAGAATTATCATGTTGCATTAATTTTGCGCTATGTCTATGTGTGGAATTTTGCACTGTGGAAATTCGTTTCCTATGGTATGCATGTCTCTTTTTTGGTTGTGAAAATAGGAGGTGAGGGTAGGAGCAAACCTGTTTGACTGATGCATATGTGGACAGGAGTGAGGCTTAGTTTTGGTTTTGCTGTTTGGTTTTTTACTATGTTATAGGAATGTTGCAGGGCTTGTGGCATAAACTGTTAACTGGGCAAGCCTCTATAATGTCTTGTTCAGTTTCATTTGTGAACTCCATGGTTTTCTGACTTAGTACAGTTTTGTTGATAATATGACATTCTACTGTGTTGCAGGAAGCACACAGTTTTTGGCAAGCTTGTTGTTGGAAGTGATGTTCTGAAGAGGATCGAGCAAGTAGATGTGCAATCCCCTGATTCAACTCCTGTTGTTCCGGTTACTATAGTAAATTGTGGGGAGCTCACTGACCGCAAAGACGTTGGATCTATAGAAATTGGTAATGCTTATCAACTGATTGGAATTTTTGCAGCACCTATTGATCCATTTAATATAAGGATTTAAGCTTTTTTGGGGGCATTTAGGTAAAGTTGGTCACTTTTGTATTTACCTTTTGAACATCCTTTTGATGTGATAATGGTCATACAGATAAAAAGAGGGCTGCCAAATCAAAGTTGTCAAAGGATATATCTTCTGATGACGAAAGTAATGAAGGACAACACAAGAGACGTCGTAACAAATCTTCAAAAAGGAGAAGGAAGAAGAGGAGATATTCTTATTCGGAATCAGATAGCTCTTCTGAGTCGGAGACTGAATCATCTGATTCTGAGAGCGATTCTGATACTTACTCAAGTGACTCATCTGATGTCAGCAGCTCAAGTGATGACAGGCGAAGGCGCAGAAAGAGACACTCGAAGAAAAATAAACGCAAGCGTTCAAGAAGAAAGCGTGACCATAGGCGCGAAAGAAGGCGTAGGAAGCGTGATAGGAAATCAAAACAGAAGCCAAAAAGGTCTGTTAACATTGTCAAATTGAACATTCCTGACCTTTGGCCTGTAATATATTTTCTTTTATTAGCAGGATAATAAAGGGTGATAGTGAAGCTGAAAGTACGAGCGATAGCAGCTCTGAAGATGCTAGAAGCAAGAGATACCGCCGTGGGCGGAAGTCCAAGGCATCATCTCAAGTTTCTGGTAGTTTCTTTTCTTTTTGCCTATATATTCTTTACCACAATGTATGTTGAGCTTCTGTATTTCACTAATACCAAGTAAGTTGAAGCATAGGTTCCTGAACTTTGTTCTGATTTCTCAGTTATTAGGTTCATGAACTCTGAAAGTTGGGAGTAACATGCCCTTAAACTTGTGCTATGTACCACATCAGCCAATCCTTTGTAACTTAAGACTGTGTGTGTGTGTTGGGGGGGGGGGGGGGGGGGGGGGCATTCATCATCATTGATGAACTGTATAAGCACAATAGGATACCATATCTGGTTAAGTACTTCATTGTATTTCAAGAAACTGATAGGACAAATCTGACAAGGTTATGCAACGACAGTAGCTAATGCTACTCAGACACAATCAAGGGACATCACAAAAGATAGAGTTCAATTTCTTGCATGCTTGGATGCCTTATTGGTTCACTGTTTATTTACCCATCACAAATACTTGTGTTGTGGACAAAGATCTGGTCGAACTTGCGAAACCGACTATCAATGACTTAATAGATACAGATAGTTGGTTTGGAATTATGAGAACCATTCACTTAGATTTGTCTTAAACTTACTGTCAAACAAACAACAACAAAGCCTTTAAGTCCCAAACAAGTTGGGGTAGGCTAGACTTACTGTCATATTCTCATAATTTTATTGGATTTATAAAAATATAAATATATTATAGTGGAGAATAATGGCTAAAGGTAGACCATGCCATGTCCAAAAAAACAGGAAGTTCTGATTGGCTGGATATCTCTTTTAATCTTTAAATCATGATTACATGGTATTATCAGTGGTATTGTTCTGTTATATCTGTCTTGCATGAACAACTGTACTGATTGGCCATCTAGTAAGGGATATATAGTTCTTGCTTGGTTTATGTGGTACATGTTTAGTTTAGTTCAACTAATGATTGCAATCTACACTTACCTTTTCAGAGGAAAATCTTGCTGCAGTGGCTGCTTTGAAGGATGCCACATCACCTCAACAAAAGAGTGGAATACCAAGGAGTCCAGCACAAGATGTCTCCCCCCTGCAAAACGGGGAAATCCATACAAATGGTGTTAATGAATCAAAAATTGAAAGGAATGCAGCTGTCATGCCTGTTCTAACTGGCAATCGAAGCAAATCTAGGTTTCCTATACTTCTTCATACATAAATCATTCTTTGTGCTTACTGCTTCTGGAAGCGGTGTTTCATCTGATATTGATAAGCAGGAGCCAGAGCATGAGTGCTAATCACTCAATGAGCAAGAGTATGAGTATCAGTCCAAGAAGAAGTCCAATGAAAAGGTCAATTACCAGCCCGAAGAGGTCAGTTAGCAGGAGCCCTGTTCACCACAATCGCAGTAGAAGTCCTGTCCGTACTCCCAAAAGAAGCGAGAGCAGGAGTCCAGCCAGACGGCAGAGCATCAGCAGGAGCCCTGCTAGGAGCCTCAGCAAGAGCTCACCCAGAGATGCAAGCAGAAGCCCCCACATAGGCAGGAGTCCTGTTAAAGCTCACAGAAGAAGCATTAGCAGGAGCTCAGCTAGGTCCATGCAACAGAGAAGTCCAAGCAGGAGCCTGGAGAGAACTCATGTACGAAAAAGTGTCAGCCCAAGCCCACCATTGGAGAAGCGAAGAAGCATTACCCGAACCTCTGTGATATCTCCATTGCGAAGTGTTAGCCGGAGCCCAGCTAGGATTTCAAGGAACCCACATAGGCCTTCTAGAAGAAGCCCTATGAGAAGTCCACGACGGAACATTCGCAGAAGCCTCAGCAGGAGCCCTGTGAGAACACTTAAAAGAAGTGTGAGCAGAAGCCCAGTAAGAGGTGGTCGACCTCGCAGGAACATTAGCAGAAGTCCCAGTCCACATCGCAGGGCAGTAACACCACCAAACAATGGAAGGAGCCCATCCAGGAGTGATTCTCCTGATGGGTCACCAAAACGCATAAGACGCGGACGGGGTTTTACACAGCGGTACTCATTTGCAAGACAATATCGCTCACCTTCTACTGATCGCTCGCATCGTTATGGTGGAAGAAATGACCGTGACAGGTAATTGAATCAAAGTTTGATCTGTTGTTTTCATTTGATAGAGAGTTTTAAATTATGTTCCCCCCTTATGTAGATACATGGGTTACCGGGGTTCTCGCCATCGATCACCTCCTCGACGTTATAGAAGCCCACCCAGAGGCAGAGTGTCATCGCCAAGGTAAATGAACTGTTTATATGTGATAGCTAAAGAACTCGTTGTGATGGCACGTCAGTGAACCAATTTTGAACAGGCAGTCATTTTTGTTTGATGCTTATTATTGAACGTATTATTTGCAAATGATTGAAGCAATTTTATTTGAAGTTTTTTTTTTCAATCGGTATGCATAGCTCATTCTTGTGGTTGGTTCTGTCATGATTTCTTTTATTTTGCCACTTGAGGCGTAGTAGGTACAGGAGGAGGAGCCCAAGTGCCTCTCGCAGCCCTGTCCACAGAGAAAGAGGAAGGGGAGGTGGATACAGCAAAAGCCCTGTACGGAGCCTTTCGCCCCCTCCCAGACCAAGGTCGCATGGTGATCGTGCACAGTCAGTTTCCAGGAGCCACCTTTCTGGGTCAAGGTCAAGGTCTCCACCAGTGCGTCATCCCTCCCCACCTGATTCCCCATCTCTGAAGCGTGCAAGTGATGAGAAATCTCAGTCCCCGTCCCGGTGTCGGTCACTGTCTGGTAGCCCTAGTCGTGGAGGCAAGAAAGGTTTGGTTTCCTACGGGGATGGCTCTCCTGATTCAGCTGGGAAGTAGGTTTCCACCGGGGCATTGAAATGTGTTTTACTGAGGCGCCCCCCCTGGCCTGGTGTTATCGTTGTAGAACTGTTACCTATGTTTGGGATGATCAGCGATGTCCTTTGGTTATCTTAAGACTGTCGTAATCTGAGCTTAGGTTATGCTTTTGCTGAACATGTAGCACTGTTTCAGTGTAGCTATCATTGGTGGAATTTGAATGTCATAAGGTGCGACGCAAAGAGAATCATTACAATATTTTGATCTCGGATGGCAATAACATGTATAATTAATAGTTATTTTTCCTTCTGCATCTATCCAATACAAGTGTATCTGCATCTATTCATTAATTATATCGCACAGACATAACAATGGTAATTTGTTTGTAAATTCTTATACACGACAAACACCTCCTGATTCTTCTCTGTGTCCTATTGCCCATCCCCAAAAGAAACCTGAAATTTCCTATCAAATAGTAATTGGTGCTAATAGATCTGTGGCACAACTCCAGCATCAAATCATGGAATCAACCAACTTATATTTGTACGGATCGTTGGGGGGGGGGGGGGGGGGGGGGGGGGGGGGGAAGGGCTATCAATCTTTAAGCACAGCACATCGTTGCGGGAAAGGGCATCAATCTTTAAGCAAAGCACGGATTATCAGGTCGAAGCAGCAAACAGAGGCTGGTGAATACAAAACGCGTGGCTTTGCCGATAGGATGGGCAACGCAAAAGCTGAGAAAATGCCCAGAGACGATCGGTGTAGTTACAGTAACGATACAGACACAGACCAGGCGTCCGAGCGGCCGGACGCACAGTTCCACAGGCCGTTCTCTTGCACTCGCACTTCCCTCCGCTCCGCCCGTTCCCTTGCACTCGCTCTCTTCTCCACTCGTACTCCGCCTGCTCCTCCGCACTCGCTCTCCCCCCGCTTTTCTGCCCGCTCTCCAGGCCATCCCCGGGACGGGGACACCGCGCCCGCACACGCGAGCTCGCTGCGCGCCCCGCCCGCCCGTGCTCTCTCCCTCCCTCCGTCCCTTGCCCCTCCGCGACCCCATGCACCCCCACGCTCCTTGCGACCTGGCTCTCGCACCCCCACCGAAGACGAGGACGACAGCGGCGGCTCCGACAAGGTAGGTCGTGGAGGGATCTAGATCTGAGCCATGCTCCTCATTCTCTGGATCTGGATCTGAGCCCTCCTCCTTCTCCTCATTCTCCTCTGGATCTGAGGGATGCGGCGGTGGCTAGGGTTCCGGCGAGCTCTGGGGTCAGATCTCGCCGTGTTGCAATGTGTTTTTTTTATGTTGCAACAGATGTTTTCGAATGTTGTAATGAGATTTTTTTGGGTCGTTGTAACAGTTGTTTTTGTGATGTTGCAGTACTACTGCTTGAGATGTTGTAGTATATTTTTTTGAATGTTGCAATATATTTTTTTGATGTTGCAGTATATGTTTTTTCGATGTTGCAGTACATATTTTTCAATGTTGCAGTACACATTTTTTCGTTGTTGCAGTAGATTTTTTTCGATGTTGTAGTGCATGTTTTTCAATGTTGCACTATATATTTTTTGATGTTGCAGTACATATTTTTCGTTGTTGCAGTAGATATTTTTCGATATGTTGCAGTGCATGTTTTTTATTGTTGCACTATATATTTTTTCGATGTTGCAGTATTTACAACCCGATGTTGCACTACATAGTTTTTCATATGTTTTTGCAATGTTGCAGTAGAAGTGTTTTATGATCTTTTGGAACAGTGGCGCGGTGGGGGAACGGAGTGCATTGGGGAAGGGGGGAACATGAGTGTGTTGGGGAGCAGAGCCGTCGTCGGGGGTGAAAGCATCTAGGCCCCTAGTTGGGTTTCAGTGATTAATGACAATACGTGATTACTGTGACTAACATGTGTTTTGAAGAAACAATTGAGTTAGGTCACGGTAATGGAGATCGATTGGGCAATCATGGTTGTCACGCCCCTACGATGGAAATCGTTTCGGTTTTCAAAGGATGAACGACAGAGTTAAGGATGGACTAGTTCTAAGTGTCGATTGGAGTTGGAGAGACACTTAGAGTAGTTTAGGACTTTGTTTTTCCTTTGGCCGTACTATTAAGGGGGGTATGAACAGGTAGCTTGACCTAGGTGAGTCTAGTGAGTTAGGTGTGGTGCACACTTGTTAAAACTAGCACTAGGTAGCTCCACAATAGCCCTTTGATCCTATGGAGCAAACTTCATTCACATATGTTCGAGAGTTGGAAGTGAATGGAGGGTTAAATACTGACCGGACGCTAGCTTCGGTGTGACCGGACGCTAGCTCAGAGTCTGGTCAGTTCATTTGACCAAGGTGAAAGTGTCTGGAAGTGACCGGATGCTGCTAGGTCAAGTCACCGGACACTGAAGGGCAGCGTCCGGTCGACTCTAGTAAGGTTCCAGTGAGGGGAAAACGTGACCGGACGCGTCCGGTCAGTGTTGATCGGACGCTGCTAGCGTTCGGTCAACTCTTAGCCACTGGAGCTCGGGGTATACTGACCAGTGCATCCAGTCAACATGATCGGAGCGTCCGGTACCCCGCAGAGGCACATAACGGTTCGTTTTTCAGCCGGTGTTATAAATACAACCTCCACTCGTGTATGGGGGTACTTTTGCTCATTCCAATAGCTGAGAAACACCTTAGAGAGTGCCAAGAAGAGCAAGGTCCTAGTGAGGTGATTGAGATTTGAGAATCCAAAAGAGAGCCCTCATTAGTGAAGATCAAGAGTAGCAAAGTGTGCATCCACCTTCTCATAAGGCTTGTCGTGGTCAAGTGAGAGTTCGTGCTTGTTACTCTTGGTGATCGCCATCACCTAGACGGCTTGGTGGTGATTGAGAGTTTGGTGATCACCCGACGGAGCTTGTGGGTGACCCAACTTAAGTTGTGAGCGGTTGTGGGTGATTCACCGCGACGGAGTGTTGAAGAATCAACCCGTAGAGAGCACTTAATCCTTACGCGGATCAAGGGGGAGCCACACCCTTGCGTGGGTGCTCCAACGAGGACTAGTGGGGAGTGGCGACTCTCCGATACCTCGGCAAAACATCGCCGCATTCCTCCCTCTCTATTTACTTTGAGCATTTACTTTGAGCAATTCACTTTATGTCTTTACATTCTTAGAATTACCATGTTAGAGTAGGATTGGAACTTAGGTTGCAAGTCTTTTGTGCGGTAGAACAATTAGGAATACTTTCTAGGCACAAGGGGTTAATTGGGCTAACCATAGGATTTAATTATTGCAAAGAAATTTAGAATTAGCCCAATTCATCCCCTCTCTTGGGCATCTTGATCCTTTCAGGGGGCATGACGGGGTGGGGTGCTCCTACGGGGGCGAGGCAAACTAATGGGGCTGGGGATGAGGATGGGGTGGAGATGGGGATGAGGTGCGGGGGCGCAAGGTGTGGGCATGTCGAGCGTGCGTGGGGGCATCCTGATGGAAGCGGACTCGCATGCATGCGTGTGGGGAACGGATTGGTTGTGGGCGGGCGCACATGCAGGGGCAGCAGCGTGAGCGTCCGGACGCTAACATCAGGATCAGACGTTTGGGCGCTAGCAGTTTCGATGGCGAAAACGATGTCGGATCAAAACCCTGATGGATCCGTCCCTGCACATAAATTGTCTACACTTGTACTTGCGGTGCTAGCTACTAGCATGAACACAGGATACATAACAGACCATCATGCCCTTACGTGATCTCCCATCTCATCTCACTTAGAGTCCACATCTTGGGATGTGTTTGGTTTCAAGAAAAGGGTGGATGGAAGATGACCAATCATAAAATTTGGAAAACAGATATATATGCTACTTTGGTTGGATGGATGAGACGAGCTAGTTTTTTCTTTGTTAGATGGATGACAATGGATGAGATGAGAATAGTTAACTAATTACTTTACTATTTAAAAGGTAATGGCAACTCATTATACACTAATAAAGATGCACTAACACTAATTTTATCCTGATAATCACTAATTAAAAACAAAATATTGCAACTAGTGTTGGCATTGCTCAGACCAATCCATGCTGACACTATCGATGGCGGCACCTCCTTCGTGTGCTACTAGGGCGTTGTGTGCCTACCACATGCGGCCACTAGCACGCTAGATCGCATGCATAGCCCCTTGCTCAGCGAAAAAAATATAGACATCGTCTATTCCAAATTTCTTACTAGCTAAAGATAGAGATCAAGGATGACTTTTTTTAGTGCACACAAGATATAAAAAAGTTATTAGAGGATAAAAAGTATATCAAATGATTTTTACTCAAATGACTCTAAATAATAATTTAGATAATAAGTTTTAGAAAGAATTTTAGTGATGCTCTTAGATACAAGGGCAGACGCAGATGGTCAGACTAAAATGTTAAGTTTGTCCATATTGAAGGCAAAATTATTTTTTCCTAGTTTCTTCAAAAAAAGAATCCCTAGTCCTTCTACCTATTGTATCTCACACTCCCAGCAAGTTCGACCGAAGTGGTATAAGAATCGGTGGCTCATGGATCTGCAGAGCACTGGTGATAAAATCATGATATGGCGAGCACGCATACCGGATTCTCTACCCCTGTGCCGTGTCGGTGTGTTTGATCACAGGATGTGAAAGACGGGAGGAGAGGAGTGTCAGGTTCGCATGCATTTTGTTGGATGTATTATGGGCTTGGCCTGTGTAATATTTAATAAATCAAATAAAACTCTATGGTACGTAATATTAAGTGTTGCATGGCTTAATACCGTATGAGATTTTGACTGAATGTTTACTCAGTTTATATGGTTGGAAATTATCCATCTTACTTGAGAAGCTGAGAAAAGGATAAAGGGGTGCCATACACGCGCGCGCGCCGCCGCCGCCTGGGTCGGGGCGAGGCGGGCGTGGCTAGGTTTTGCCACTTAATCCACATAATCACGGGAGTTTCTCCCTTTGATGGTGGAGGCAAAGTGATTGCACCAGCTACCGTCCCTTCTGTTCTCCGTCTCCTGGGATTCTCCGCTGTCTTTCACCCTTCCCATCGCGGCCATAAATCCGTAGTCCTCCGTCAGTCCAGATCTTCTGCTTCCGCTTGCCTTCCGAGAGAAACCACATCTCAGCAGCCCTTTGGCTTTCCCGTCCTGTACCTCTGCGCACACGTAGAAGCGGGAGAGCAGGTGCCTCCAGAATCCTCGTCCATCTACGAACCTTGCACAGGGTGTGCGGCGATTAGGTTTTTGGAGAGCGATTCCATGACTGCTCGTTCGATCTTCTTCCTGGTGATTGCTCGCGGAACCCGTCTTCTTCCTGGTGATCCGTTCATGGGACTGCACTACGAACAAGCAACGCACTATGTCGACTGTGGTCCACGACTTCAAGCAACGCACTATGTCGACTAGTGCGAATGGAGCCTCCGATGCCCTCGGCATAGGACCCTCCGTTGGGTATATTTTAATCTCTGTGATTACCGTACTTTGCGTTCTTACTGTATCCATCTGTATGTCATATCTGCATGCTGTAGCGTTCATTAGAGATATACACATGCACATATATGCCGTCACGAATCTGCTGATGTTATATTTCTAGATTAAATTGACCATGAAAATGCCTAAATTTCTAACCATCCAAAAACCTAATCTTACGTAATTTTTTGTTGGTGGTTTTGCTGCTGCTTTAAAGCCAAATAATTTTGATGGCAAGAATTTCATGATATGGCGTGCCAAGATGGTATTGTGGTTGACTACGATGAACTGCTATCATGTCGCACAGGGGAAGCCTGAACAGTTTACTCCTGAGGAGGAGCAAAAGTTCTTAGCTGTCGATAACCTATTTTGAGGCGCCGTGATTAGTGCACTTTATCCTAAGTATAAGAAAAACTACATATCTTGCACATCAAGCAAAGAGTTATGGGATGCTCTTGAGGCAAAGTTTGGAGTTTCTGATGCTAGCAGTGAGCTGTATCTTATGGAACAGCTGTATAACTACATGGTTGAAAATCATTCTGTAGTGGAACATGCTCATGAGATACAGGCGCTAGCAAAGGAACTAGAACATTTTTCATGCCTGTTGCCCGATAAGTTTGTGGCCGGCAGTATAATCGCTAAGCTGCCACCTTCTTGGAGGAATTTTGCTACTTCTCTAAAACACAAGAGACAAGAGTTTAGCGTGGCTGAACTTATTGGATCTCTTGATGTTGAGGAGAAGGCGAGAGCAAAAGATAACCGTGGAAAAGGAGTTGAGTCTTCCGTTGCCAATATGGTATAGAAGAAAAACTCATTTGCATCCCGTAATAAAAAAGAAGAAGAACATACAAGAGAACAACAATGCAAAGCCTAAGCAGACTGCTCAGTTTGAGAAGAAAAATAACAAGAAAGGTGAAGGTTGCTTTGTTTGTGGGAGTGATGAGCATTGGGCAAGTGCGTGCCCAGACCACAAATATAAGCAGGAAAAGAAATCAGCAAACGTGGTGATTAGGGAGACTGGAGGAGAAACATCTGGGTATGGTAATTCTTTTCCTTTTGTTCTTTCAGTTTGTCTTTCACCTGAGTGGTGGATGGACAGCGGTGCTAATATTCATGTGTGTGCTAATGTTTCTTTGTTTACTTCCTATCAGGCCAGTAGGACTGGAGCCTTGCTGATGTGAAACAGTTCGTATGCGTGTGTTCTTGGTGCTGGTACGGTCGTTCTAAAGTTTACTTCAGAAAAGACGTTGCTATTAAAGAATGTGCAGCATGTCCCCTCCATCAAGAAGAATCTTGTTAGCGGTTCTCAGATGTGTCGCAATGGCTTTAAAATTATGCTTGAGTCCAATAAGTGTGTTGTGTTGAGACATGAAACATTTATTGGAAAATGTTATGATTGCGGAGGCTTGTTCCCCTTATCTTTGCTTGATGATGTGTGTAATAAAGTAGTAAACAATGTTAATGTTTTGGATGAGTCAAATATATGGCATTCACGACTTTGTCACATTAATTTTGGTTGTCTCACGCGGCTTGCAAATTTGAATTTAATCCCAAAATTTAACTTAGTCAAAGATTCTAAGTGCCAGGTGTGTGTGCAATCGAAGCAACCATGCAAGCCTCACAAGGCTGCTGAGGCGAGGAACTTGGCACCGTTAGAACTCGTTCATTCTGATTTATGCGAAATGAATGGCGAATTGACTAAAGGCAGTAGACGATACTTCATGACATTTATAGATGATTGTACTAGATTTTGCTACGTGTATTTATTGAAAACTAATATGAAGCGTTGCATTATTTTAAAGTCTATAAAGCTGAGGTAGAAAATCAACTTGAGAAGAAAATCAAGCGTTTGCAGTCCGATCGCGGGGGAGAATATTTCTCAAATGAATTTTCTGAGTTTTGTGTGGTGCACAGAATTATTCACGAGAGGACGCCACCATATTCACCATAGTCCAATGGGATCGCAAAGAGAAAGAACCGCACTCTAACTGATTTGTTTAATGTCGTATTAGAGACTGCGGGACTATCTAAGGAATGGTAGGGTGAGGCTATATTGACAACATGTCATGTCCTGAATAGAGTGCCCACAAAGAACAAAGAAATTACACCATTTGAGGAATGAGAGAAGAAGAGATTAAATCTCTCTTAACTGCGAACTTGGGGTTGTTTGGCAAAGGTGAATGTGTCAATAAACAAAAAGCGAAAGCTTGGACCAAAGACTGTTGATTGTGTTTTTCTTGGTTATGCTATTCGCAGCGTGGGTTATAGATTTTTAATTATAAATTATAGTGTTCCTGAGATGGCTATTGATACAATCATGGAATCTAGAGACACTACATTTTTTGAGAATGAGTTTCTCATGAAAAATGCACCTAGCACGACTGGTCATGAATTTATAATTCCCCATGAGCATAAAAATTTTACTCCGATAGAACAAACTGAGGAACCCTATATGCAAAATCCTAAGGAGGATGACACTATAGTCACTAGAAAAAGTAAGAGACAGAGGACTACAAAGTCTTTTGGTGATGACTATATTGTGTACCTTATGGATGACACACCAACGACCATTGAGGAGGCATATTCCTCTCCTGATGCTGACTTATGCAAGGAAGTAGTACGGAGTGAGATGGATTCTGTTATGTCTAATGGAACTTGGGAAATTGTTGATCGTCCGTATGGGTGCAAGCCTATAGAGTGCAAATGGGTGTTCAGGAAAAAACTTAGGCCTGATGGTACTATCGAGAGTTACAAAGCAAGGCTTGTGCCCAAATGTTATACTCAAAAGGAAGGTGAGGATTTCTTTGATACTTATTCACCGGTTGCCCGATTGACCATAATTCGAGTTTTGCTTTCTCTGACAGCCTCTTATGGTCTTATCGTTCATCAAATGGATGTTAAGACAACTTTCTTAAACGGAGAGTTAGAGGAGGAGATCTATATGGATCAACAGGATGGGTTTGTAGCAAATGGTCAAGAAGGCAAGGTGTGTAAATTATTAAAGTCATTATATGGCCTAAAACAAGCTCCTAAGCAGTGGCATGAGAAGTTTGACAGAACTTTAACATCTGCTAGCTTTGTTGTGAATGAAGCTAACAAATGTGTGTACTATCGGTATGGTGGGGGTGACAGAGTTATTTTGTGCTTATATGTTGATGACATACTGATATTTGGATCTAGCCTCAAAGCGATTGAGGAGGTGAAGGAATTTTTATCCAACTCAAAGTGATTGAGGAGGTGAAGGAATTTTTATCCAAAAATTTTGAGATGAAAGATTTGGGAGAGGCTAATGTTATTCTTAATATCAAGCTTCTAAGAGAAGGTGATGGTGGGGTAACTCTGTTACAATCCCACTATGTGGAAAAGGTGCTGAGTCGCTTTGGGTTTAGTGATTGTGCACCTGCTCCCACACCTTATGATCCAAGTGTGCTATTGAGGAAAAATCAGAGAATAGTAAGGGATCAGTTGAGATATTCTCAGATCATTGATTCACTCATGTATCTTGCTAGTGCAACAAGGCCTGACATCTCATTTGCTGTGTGCAAGCTAAGCCGGTTTGTGTCAAACCTGGGAGATGATCACTGGCGTGCTCTTGAGAGGGTGATGCTCTATCTAAAGGGCACTATGAGCTATGGTATTCGTTATACCGAACACCCGAAGGCGTTGGAAGGCTATTGTGATGCCAATTGGATCTCTGAAGCTGATGTGCTTTATGCCACAAGTGGATATGTGTTTTTGCTTGGAGGTGGTATTGTTTCCTGGAAGTCTTGCAAGCAGACTATCTTAACGAAGTCTACAATGGAAGTGGAACTCACAGCATTAGACACCGCTGGCTCTGAGGCCGAGTGGCTTCATGATCTCCTTATGGATTTACCGGTTGTTGAAAACCCCATACTGGCTATTTCTATGAACTATGATAACCAGTCTGTGATTACAAAGGTGAATAGTTCTAAGGATAACATGAAGTCCACAAGGCATGTTAAGAGACGACTAAAATCTATCAGAAAATTGAGAAACTTCGGAGTAATAGCGTTGGACTATGTTCACACGTCTAACAATCTGGTAGATTAATTCACTAAGGGTCTGTCACGCAATGCGATAGAAAGTGCATCGAGAGAGATGAGTTTGAGACCCACTTGAAATTTACTATAGTGGTAACCTGTTCTATGTGATCGGAGATCCCGTGAAGTAGGATGGTGAAACAAGCTAGTAGTAAATTATGAAGAAAGATCCTTAGTAAGACTCATTTCTGATGCATATCTTTTCTTTCTGTGAGACAGGTTGGTTTTTACCTTAATGTGTTCCAAGTGGCTTGCTAAAGCAAAGATGTTGTCCTACAGAACATCTTTTGAGGAACACACCTATATGAGTCAGACTGCTGATCATAGTCTATGAGATTTGGGTGATCTCTAAATACTCATGAAAGGCACTAGAGTATGACTTATATGCTTCAAATAGAGGAGATGCCTTTTATAGCCTAGTATCAGCTAAGGACTTTAGTGACATTCACCTCACACAAAACTGTCAATTCAAGGCTTAGTCCATTGTTCAGTTTTGACTGAGTGAAACTATTGCTCTAGATGGATGTTCAACTTAACAGTCTCCATCGAAACACTGGTATATAAAAAATGTGGTTCTGAGACTACTTTGTTACAAACCCTAGAGTTTGGTGGGGATTGTTCAATATATTATGGGCTTGGCTCGTGTAATATTCAATAAATCAAAAAAACTCTATGGTTCATAACATTAAGTGTTGCATGGTTTAATACCGTATGGGATTTTGACTGAACATGTACTCGGCTTATATGGTTGGAAATTATCCTTCTTAATTGAGAAGCTGAGAAAAGGACAAAGGGGTGCCACACGCGCGCGCGTCGCTGCCGCCGCCACTAGCTAGGTAGGGCCAGGGCGTGGGGGCCAACCCACGACCGTGGCCGTGGCGTGGCAGGCGGTGAGCAAGCGGGCGGGCATGGCTAGGTTTTGCCACTTAATCCACATAATCATGGGAGTTTCTCCCTTTGATGGTGGAGGTGAGCTGATTGCGCTAGTTACCGTCGCTTCTGCTCTCCGTCTCCTGTGATTCTCCGCTGCCTTTCACCCTTCCCATCTGGCCATAAATCCGTAGTCCTCTATCAGTTTAGATCTTCCGCTTCTGCTTGCCTTCTGAGAGAAACCACATCTCAGCAGCCCTTTGGCTTTCCCATCCCGTACCTCTACGCACGGAGAAGCGGGAGAGCAGGTGCCTTTAAAACCCTCGTTCGTCTATGAACCTTGCACGCGGTGTACGGCGATTAGGTTTTTGGGAAGCGATTCCACAACTGCTCGTTTGATCTTCTTCCTGGTGATCGCTCGCGGAACCCATCTTCTTCCTGGTGATCTATTCATGGGACTGCACTGTGAACACCATCCTACATCGACTGTGGTCCATGACTTCAAGCAACGCACTATGTCGACTAGTGCGAATGGAGCCTCCAATGCCCTCGACATAGGACCCTCTGCTAGGTACATTCTAATCTCTGTGATTACCATACTTTGCATTCTTACTGTATCCATCTGTATGTCATGTCTACATGTTGTAGCGTTCATTAGAGATATACACATGCACATATATGCTGTCACAAACCTGCTGATGTTATATTTCTGGATTAAATTGACCATGAAAATGCCTAAATTTCTAACACTTTTAGCTAGACAAGTGTCAGGTTCACATCGCTCAAAGATGTGGCATGTAACTTTGACGTGCGTATATGACCTAATCATGTTTGAGGCTTTGGTCACCTGATAATGAAAGACAAGCAAATAAAAAAGGGAGGAGAGCAGACGCCACGCCACTAAATCGCGAGCGGTCATCCAACTCAAAACGAGCGAACAATTCTTGACATAAAGTAATTTTCTTTTTTTTTAAAAAAAATCCCACCACTTTCCCTATTCAGCAATGCCCATTCTGAGCTCCCTGCATGCGCTCAATGCATCCTGCGCGCTTTCCAACTAGTTGTGGCGTCACATGATGCAAGAAAAAAAGCAAAACATTTATTTCAAAATACTACTGTTGAACGGTGTACCCATTTCAATACCGTCTGCACTGGTGTGTTATGCACCTAAGTCGGTCTCCAAAATGACCCGAGCATCTACCGGGAGGTGGGTTAAGGAGCAGTGGAATGCCACATGAGGGCTATGCCAACCCCGTTACAAACGACAGACTTGGATTCTGCTCGAACGTGCCTGTTAGTGAGCTCACCGAGCACGTCACTCGAGCCATCGAGGTAAGCGACGTTAGCTTAGCCCCTCTGGTTGCGGAAACCATGGATGAGGTAACGCACGGAACTAGACCAACCCCTACCAAACCCAATGGGGCTCAGATCGCCTAACGCTGACTCGAGAAACCAACCGACCGCACAGGTCTTGGGTGAGACAAACACGGGTGAACACCCCGACCAGCAGAAACACAGGAGTCTGTGGCCCTAGGAAAGAGTACCAAGATACTCAGCCTCCAACCGACTCACCAGTCGGACGTAGGCTCGGGGCCTTGAAAGCTCTAGTTTGGTTTTGGTGAATTGATGAAACCCTAAGTGCTAACCTAGTTTATCAAGTGATCATGACATAGGTAGCACACTTCAAGTAGAAGAAGCTAATGAAGATCATAGCATGACAATGGTGATGGCATGGCGATGATCAAGGGCTTAAACTTGAAATGAAGAAAGAGAAAAACAAAAAGCTCAAGGCAAAGGTATAAACCATAGGAGCTATTTTGTTTTGGTGATCAAGACACTTAGAGAGCGGCGGGATTCGGCGCTTTTGGAAAAATGAAATGTCTATTTTCTATTGCGCCGGATGCAAAATTCTTGGTGGTTGGCACACTTGAGCAAGGGTGAAGAAGTTAGAGTTGAAATGGAGTTGGTCGAAATGATTGTGAGGGGTTCTTGACCTTTCCCCGGCGGAGCACCAAAAGGTACTCTAGTGGATTGCTCGTGGCTTGTGTGATCCTCATCTTGTGTTGGTTGTGCGGCACCCTATTGAGGGTTTGGCGTGTGAAGCCAATTAGCGCGTGAACCTCCAAGTGAGTGAATCGCCACAACGAGGACTAGCTTGCCGGCAAGCAAGTGAACCTCGGTAAAAAATCATTGTCTTCATCATTGATTTCGAGGTGATTGGTCATTATTGTTATTCATCTTCGTGATTGATTGGTTCATTCATCTACACGGCGGTATAACCCTCTTGATCACTCTATTTACTTTACCGCAAACTAGTTGACAAGCTCTTTAGTGTAGCTAGTTGTGAGAGCTTGCATGCTTGGTTGGTGTGGCTCTTTAGTTAGCCTTTGAGAGCACACTAACATAGGGTAGTGTCATTGCTCTTGTGTGAATTGACACTATCTAAACTAGAATTGTGGTAGGTGGCTTGCATTTTGAGTAGGCTAGCGCAACACTTGCTTCGCCTCATAATTGTCTAACCATTTTGTTAAGTGTTGTTGTAGAAATTTTTATTAGGCTATTCACCCCCCCTCTAGCCATTAGGACCTTTCAGGCCTACACCCACGGGTGCGCTCACGCGCACCCACTGGCAAGTCAAAAAATCCCCCAGACAATTCTACCCAAATCGCTCGGGGGCTACACCCACCGGGTGCGCTCACGCGCACCCGCTGGCAAAACGAAAAATCTCCCAAATGATTCTACCCAAATTGCCCGGGGGCTCAGGGGTTCCTGTCGGGTTCATAAACCCGAGGTCCCTAATGGACCCGCTTCCCAACAAAAGCTCAGCCTAGGAGATGGCATTACAAATGACGCGCAACTCCTGGGCCGGCCCAGATATCTAACGATAGGTCAGAAGAGCGATCCAGTCTTCGACCGGAAGGCCTAGCTAAGGAGGGGATGATGCTCGCTTCCGACCCTGACCCGCTTTTCTGACCTAGAATACACTGAACCTCTACTTACGGCTCTTCCCCGACCGATGTAGTCAGAGCCGACTGGGAATGACTGACTAGGGACGCCCGCTCGGTGAGGACCCAAGAAATTAGGCAGAGTAGATAAGGTAAGGCTCTCAAGTCAACCATAATATCGAGGACCGTACCCTACACACCTATAGGATAGTACTGTCAGGCCATGCCAGAAGGGTACTTTGCAACCTTCTGGACATGTCAGAACACAAACAGTGTTGTGGACGCTGACATTTGTCGTATGGTAGGCGCCAACAAACTATCTTGTACCCGATGACGTGGGCAACAAGACAAGATAAAACATACTCTTTCTCTCTCCTAACTTGTAAGCCCATCCCCTTCACATATAAAAGGGGATGCGCTCTCTCCTAAAACGAGGATGATTCCGACTATCTTTCTCTACCTAGCTTTAGACATTCTAAGCACTCGAACAGCTCCACGGCTCTAGAATTCTAAAGCTACATCGAGCATACATTCCAAAACTTAGCGCACATAGGAGCTCCCATCACTCTTGGACCTTTGGTCCAGAGCCCAACCGAAACCTCTAACACCCCCTTCTCATTCCAACTCATTTGTAACCCCACAACAAACTTTGAGCACCTGGGCTCAGGAATAAAGTCACCGACTAACTCAAACTAGACGTAGGGCACGTTGCATGAACCAGTACAAAACATGTGTCATTGAGTGCTAGGCCACATCCGATTACAACGTACGGCAAAATGACAAATATTTACTTGTTGGTCACTTTTCGCACCGACAGTTGGCGCCATCCGTGGGGAAGATGTCATACGTTCACGCTTTTGGTCATCGGATGGCCCACCTTTCCGCCATCTTCGGCATAGCGGGCTCAAGCGATATGACTCGCTAAAGTTTCCCACACTCCTAGCTATTGGGATGTGGGTTCCTCCCATCTTTGAGCCGTCCTAGACCTTCCTCTTTGGAAGCCTAGACTTTGTCGCCGACCAGCTTGGCATGCTTCGCCTTCATGAGGAGGCACTTGTCCCCGCACCTATCGGAGGAGGAGCGCCCTCCGTCGGCTCTGGGCCTCCCGGCAACCTCAACGACTAGACACCTAAGCTTCGCTCTGAGCCCACGCTGGGCTCAAACCCCACTATAAGTAACGTACATATTGTTCTTTACTCATTATTTAATATCTTCTGCCGACTCTCCGAAGGGACCCCGTTGTCCTCACCGCAATCGTCGTGTGATCGGTTCCCCTATGGCCTCGCGTCCCCCATGGACACGTATGCATGGGGGCTCCAAAAGATGCTAACGCCGCCCCCTCTCAAATCTAAATTCATGGGGATGGTGGGCTATGCTCCCGCCTCCTTCCATGACCTCATGGATGATGAGGTTGAAAGCGACGGCTCCAGCATCGTTGATGTCATGGCACCTAGCCAACCTCTATCTCGAGAGTGCGCTATGGTGGATGCTCTAGGACAGCCGTCGGTGGTAGCAGAGTCCTGATAGACTCACACCCCTCTAGACCCTTATGTGGAGGCCCTCACACATGCACAGGAGCACGATGAGGAGCTACGACAAAGGCAGCAGAGCGAGCCGCCACCTGCACCGGCACGCTCGACGCAGCACACTGTGCCACGCGCGCATAACCCAGCAAGTGGCGCCTAGGGTCGCGCTCGCCAGGTCCAGCGCAAAATCATGGATGGAGGAAATGACCCCCCTTAGTTTGCTTAGGCTAGCCAGAACATCACCGCTGCGGTGATGCTTCTACGCGGCCTTCCCGAGCCTGACGACCCCCAGGAGCAGGCGATCCACCGAAACCTCCGGGTGCTGGTGGAAACCACCACCGTTCAATAGGTGGAGAGCTCCACATCATGACACTGGCTCACAGCCTCTATCCCCACCGAGGGAATGGGGGCACACCAGTCAAACTGCTCCATCCGCTCACCGCTACAGTCACCGGGCGTGGAACAGGAGGCCGTAGCTGCACCACGGCCTGACCTGGTGCCCGCTCCACACCAACCACCTGTGCATGAATGGCTCGGGCCAAACCAAGATGCTCGCAACATCATCAACAATCGGCGTCAAGCCTAGCATGATGATGACATCCATCATGGGGCGGTGAGAGTAGGTGGGACGGACCCCGGCCGGACCATCAAGGGGAGCGAGAAAATGCGCCCCAGGCATGGTCATCGACCAGACAACCAGAGTCCTAGCTCGGACGGCCTGGGACCATGGGCCTTTGGCCGTCGCATCCAGAAAGCATCGTTCCCACAGCGCTTCCAACTGCCTACCAATATCACTAAATACGCCGGGGAAACAAATCCCGGTATATGGCTCGAAGACTTCTAGCTCGCCTATCGAGCCAGAGGAGTGAATGATGACCATTTCATCATTCAATACCTCCCCATCTATGTGGGGGAGCATATTTGAGCATGGCTCAAATTCCTCCCGCCTGATAGCATCCGTGACTGGGCGGATCTCAAGAGGATCTTCATCAAGAATTTCTAGGGGATGTATGTCTATCCTAGGAAATCCTAGGACCTCAAGAGCTGCCAGCAGGAACCCAACGAGTCCCTATGGGATTACATCCATAGGTTCTCGAAATGATGCAACTCCCTTTCTAATGTTGTTGACGCGGACATCCTCAGTGCATTCCTCTTTGGGACAACCTGTGAGTCCTTGATCCACAAGCTCGGTTGTCTGAAGCCCCAGACCACCTGTGACCTGCTCGACGTCGCCATGAACCACGCCTCCGACGAGGAGGTGGTCGGAGCGGATTTTAGTGAAGGCCAGGATAAGAGCAAGGCCAAGCATGAGGACCAACACAAGGGCCCCTCCACATAAAGGGGCAAAAAGAACAAGAAGGATCAGTGCCGACCGGCCAACTCCGCTTTGGTTGCCACGGTCGATCGTGTGGGCAAGCAGCCCCAGTAGGGCCAGCCCGACCACTATGACAAGCTTATGGAGAGCCCATGCACCAACCACACTTACCCCGTCGAGCACCTCTACAAGGACTACGAACTCCTCAAGCGCTTTTTGCGATAGGCCAGTAGACCAAAAGTAGGAAAAGGCAAGGAGATAGTGGCCAAGAAAGGAGGCGTGGTAGGCAAGGATGGGGACAACTTTCCTGATCCCGAGGAATGCCTCATGATCTTCAGGGGATCCGATACCATCTACTCCAAGCCCCAGCACAAAGAGCACTACAAAAGAGGCATGTGTCGCTGAAACGGCCGTCCCCTCTTTCCTTAGCTGGTTAGAATCTCTGATCACTTTTGATTAGAGGGACCAGCCTTCCCATGTCACCAGACCGGGTCACTACCTGCTCATCGTCAACCCCATTGTCCGCAAGAAGCGCCTCACCAAGGTGCTGATGGACAGAGGTAGCAGCCTCAACATTCTCTACGTCGACACCCTCGATGCCATGCGCATCCCCTGATCGGAGCTCCGCCTAGTGAGCTCTCCCTTCCACGGCGTGATCCCGAGGACGCAGGCATACCCGCTCGGGCAAATCGACCTACCCGTCACGTCTAGCGATTGAGCCAACTTCCGCTTGGAGGTTGAAAAGGTCCTAATGGCTAGAGGGGGGGTGAATAGTCTATTAAAAATTTCTACAACAACACTTAACAAACCGGTTAGATAATTATGAGGCGAAACAAGTGTTGCGCTAGCCTTCTAAAAATGCAAGCCACCTACCACAATTCTAGTTTCTATAGTTTCTATCTACACAATGGCTATGTCACTATACTAAGTTAGTGTGCTCTCAAAGACTAACTAAAGAGCCACACTAACCAATCTAACAAGCTCTCACAACTAGCTACACTAAAGAGCTTGATAACTAGTTTGCGGTAATGTAAAGAGAGAGAGCAAGATAGTTATACCACCATGTCGAGGAGTGAACCAATCAATTACAAGAATCAATATAAATGAAGACCAATCACCTTGGAATCAAATGATGACACAATGATTTTTACTAAGGTTCACTTGCTTGTCTGCAAGCTAGTCCTCATTGTGGTGATTCACTCACTTGGAGGTTCACACGCTAATTGGCATCACACGTCAAACCCTCAATAGGGTGCCGCACAACCAACACAAGATGAGGATCACACAAGCCACGAGCAATTTACTAAAGTACCTTTCGGCTCTTCGTCGGGGAAAGGTCAAGAACCCCTCACAATCACCTTGATCAGAGCCGAAGATAATCACCAACCTCTGCTCGATGATCCTCGCTGCTCCAAGCCGTCTAGGTGGCGGCAACCACTAAGAGTAATAAGCAAATCCCATAGTGAAACACGAACACCAAGTGCCTCTAGATGCAAACACTCAAGCAATGCACTTGGATTCACTCCCAATCTCACAAAGATGTTGAATCAATGATGGAGATGACTGGGAGAGCTTTGGCTAAGCTCACAAGGTTGCTATGTCAATGCAAATGGCCTAAAGAGTGAGCTAGAGCCAGCAATGGGGCTTAAATAGAAGCCCCCACGAAATAGAGCCGTTGTACCTAGGGATGAAACCAGATCGGATACGGATAGATATCATCGATATTACATTTGTTTTTATATTTCTGTCCGGATTCGGATTCGAATACGGATAGTGTCAACTATATCGGATAGGATACGATTGGATATCGACATTATAAATATGCGATTTGAGTATTCGGATACGGATACGGTATCGGATGTTGGATATTCGGACTCGGATACGGACAGATCTCAACCCCTCTAAACGGATTCGGTTTCGAATACGGTCGGAAAATATCCGTACCATTTTCATCTCTAGTTGTACCCCTTCACTTATACCTTTGCCTTGAGCCTTTTGTTTTTCTCTTTCTTCTTTTCAAGTCCAAGCACTTGATCATCACCATGGAATTACCATCATCATGTCATGATCTTCATTTGCTTCACCACTTGGAGTAGTGCAGTGCTACCTATCTCATAATCGCTTTGATAAACTAGGTTAGCACTTAGGATTTTATCAATTCACCAAAACCAAACTAGAGCTTTTAGAGGTCCTCACCTTCGAGATGGTAAACTTTCTAGGGTCCTACCACGCCATCTTGGGGGTAGCCATGCTACGCCATCTTGGGGGCAGCCATGCTACACCAAGTTCATGGTGGTCCCCAACTACACCTACCTCAAGTTGAAGATGCTAGGACCAAACGGCGTCATCATTGTCGGTAGCACCTTTTCGCATGCCTACACGTGCAACCGCGAGCATTACGATCTCACCACTATCGTCATCAACTCATCCGAGCTCTCTTAGCTCAGAAATTCATCAACTCCAGTAGTCCTGGACTACAACAAGCCAACCTCCTCAACTGCCTTCCGCCCACTCGAGGAAACTAAGGCGGTGGGGATCAACCCCACCGACCCAACCAAGATGGTGTGGATTGGGGCTGAGCTCCCGGCCAAATAGGAATGTGAGCTCGTCGACTTTCTATGCGCCAATCACGATGTCTTCACATGGAAACCTTCTGACATGCTAGGCATACCATGGGAGGTCGCTGAGCATGCATTAAGCCTCATCCCGGGCTCAAAGCCCACCAAGCAACACCTTCTTCGCTTTGACGATGAGAGGCACATGGCCATAGGCGAGGAGGTCACCAAACTCCTAGTAGCTGGATTCATCAAGGAGGTATACCACTCCGACTGGCTTGCTAATCTTGTTCTTATTAAAAAGAAGACCAGAAAATGGAGAATGTGCATTGATTATACTAGCCTCAACAAGGCGTGCTCAAAGGACCATTTTCCATTGCCACACATAGACCAGATAGTCAACTCCACCCTAGGATGCAAAATCCTCTCCTTTCTGGATGCCTATCAGGCTATTACCAGATCACGATGAAAGAGTCTGACCAGCTCGCAACCTCATTCATCACCCCGTATGGTTCGCATTGCTACATAACCATGCCTTTCGGTCTGAAGAACGTTGGCGCCATCTATCAATGGTGCATGCAGTAATGCTTCATTGACCAAATCGATTCGCTCAACAAACCTGATCAAGCTGAGCGGCCAAAACCAACAATCACCATCTATGTAGATGACATAGTGGTCAAAACAGCTTAAGCTTGTGACTTGATCATGAACTTGGCGGCAACGTTCGCAAATCTTTGAAGGTTCAGCATCAAATTGAATCCCAAAAAAATGTGTTTTCAGGGTTCCAAAGGGGACGCTGCTTGGTTACATCGTGTCCAAACGTGGCATCGAGGCCAATCCCAAAAAAATCATGGCCATCTCCAACATGGGCCCCATACGCAACATCAAGGGCGTACAAAGGCTCATCGATTGTTTGGCCACCCTGAACTGGTTCATCTCCCGGCTAGGCGAGCGGGGGATGCCTCTTTACGAGCTTCTCAAAAAGGCAGACGCATTCATCTGGACTGAGGAAGCACCGCAGGCTTTGGAGAGCCTCAAAGCATCACTAACGTCGACCCCAATCCTCATCACTCCTGAACAGGGAGAACCCCTCCTCCTCTATGTTGTGGCAAGCAACCATGTGGTGAGCGCCGCCCTTGTCATCGAAAGGGAGGAGCCGGGACACCAACTTAAGGTCCAACGACCCATATAATTTGTCGGGGAGGTACTCACCGATGCCAAGGTTTGGTACCCCCAGGTGCGAAAACTTCTATACACCGTGCTGATGGTGACCCAAAAGCTCCTACACTACTTCACCGACCACGAAGTCTTGGTCACCACTTCATACCCGCTGGGAGACATCATCCGCAACCGTGACATAGTGGGACGAATCTCCAAGTGGGCACTTGAGCTAATGAGCCACTAAAAGGATCAAGATGCCCAAGAGGGGGGGTGAATTGGGCTAATTCTAAATTTTTTTGCAATAATTAAATCCTATTGTTAGCCCAATTAACCCCTTGTGCCTAGAAAGTGTTTCTAATGCTCTATCGTACAAAAAGTCTTGTAACCTAAGTTCCAATCCTACTCTAGCATGGCAATTCTATGAATGTAAAGATAAGTATTGAATTGCTCAAAGTAAAGAGAAAATGGGGAACACAGCGATGTTTTGCTGAGGTATCGGAGAGTCACCACTCCCCACTAGTCCTCGTTGGAGCACCCACGCAATGGTGTAGCTCCCCCTTGATCTGCGCAAGGATCAAGTGCTCACTACGGGTTGATTCTTTGACACTCCATCGCGGTGAATCACCCACAACCGCTCACAACTTGAGTTGGGTCATCCACAAGCTCCGCCGGATGATCACCAAGCTCCCAATCACCACCAAGCCATCTAGGTAATGGTGATCACCAAGAGTAACAAGCACAAACTCTCACTTGACCACAACAAGCCTAATGAGAAGGGTGGATGCACACTTTGCTACTCTTGATCTCACTAATGAGGGCTCTCTTTGGGATTCACAAATCTCAATCACCTCACTAGGACCTTGCTCTTTTTGGCACTCTCAAAGGTGTTTCTCAGCTGTTGAAATGAGCAAAAGTACCCCCACACATGAATGGATGAAATATTTATAATATGGGCTAAAAAACAAACCATTATATGCCTCTGCGGGGTGACCGGATGCTCCGGTCATGTTGACCGGACATGCCGGTCAGTTCACCCCGAACTCCAGTGTTTAAAGTGTGACCGGATGTGTCCGGTCGTGATTTTCCCTCTCTGGAACCTTACTGGAGTCGATCGGATGCAGACCCTCAGCGTCCGGTCACTTGACCTCTCAGCGTCCGGTCACTTCTAGACGACTTCACCTTGATCAAATGAACTGACCGGACTCTGCACCAGCATTCGGTCACACCGAAGCCAGCGTTAGGTCAGTATTTGACCCTCCATTCACTTCCAACTTTCGAACATACGTGAATGAAGTTTCCTCCAATGGATCTAAGGGCTTTTTAGGAGCTACCTAGTGCTAGGTTTAGCAAGTGTGCATCACACCTAACCCACTAGACTCACCTAGGTCAAGCTACCCATCCATACCCCCCTTAATAGTATGGCCAAAGGAAAAACAAAGTCCTAAACTACTCTAAGTGTCTCTTCAACACCAAACAACACTTAGAACTAGTCCATCCTTAACCTTATCGTCCATCCTTTAAAAACTAAAATGATTTGCATCGTAGGGGCATGACCACCATGATAGCCCAATCGATCTTCATTACCATGACCTAACTTAATTGCCTCTGCAAAACACACGTTAGTCATAATAATCATGTATTGTCATTAATCATCGATACCCAACTAGGGGCCTAGATGATTCCAATCTCCCCCTTTTTGGTGATTGATGACAATACCACCTTGAGTATGTGAAAGAGTTGAGGTTTTTAACATGCTTGGTTCATATAAGCTTTTGATAATAAGAACAAAAGAGTTAGGCAAGCTTATATGACCCAAGCCAATATGATGTACTCAAAAGATATGAAATAAGCATGAGTACTAGTAATAAAGCTCATTTGTATCAGAGTAAAATGCGGAAGCAAAGCAAATGAGCATAGCACAAGTGATATGACATATAAATAATTCAAAGTAGAGAGCACACATGTCATATATCATGGTCACGTAGATATCACTATCACATAAATATAGTTTGATGAATAAAAGTAAACATACGAATGCATAATAGTGTATCACACATAAAACTCTAAATGTAATAGATAATCTAATAGATAAACTAAGCTCCCCCTAGATATGTCGCTCCCCCTAAGACTAACATACTCAATCCCTCTCCCCTTTGGCGTCAAACACCAAAACCTAAGGGTTGGTCGGTGGGGCTGCAGCGGACGAGTCGGGCGCTAAGGTACGTGAAGCAAGCTAGAACTGAGTGCCATCATCATCTGAACTAGAGCTCTGAGCAGTCTGACCCTCTATAGCTGGAAGCGACGCTGAAGCGGTCTAGGTCAGTTCAACAACTAGAGCTGCTATAGACTATGTAGGTATGACTGGAGCAGCCGGCTCTGATGATGCCACTGAGGAAGGGAGCGTCTCTGTAGTCTCGATAATAGGCGTAACTATAGAAAGACCTAGGACATGCAAATATGGTGGAGTAGGCTACCATGTCAACTCGCTGAAAGTCACTCCAAGACTCCTAGAGACTGAAGTATCTAGCTCTAGTAGCGAGGAAGTATGAGCCGGTGTGAAGCCTGTCTGGAGAGGTGTGAACTATGGGGCTAACACTGGCGAAGCAAACCACTAGGACACCTACTCTATAGGTGAAGCAAACTATGCTGGTGGCTGTCCCTAACTCTGAAGCCCACTAGCTATAAAGTTGGAGTCATAGAAGTGGTGGTAGGCTAACCAAGATGGGGTGAAGGCTGTGGTGGTGGAACCCTAATAGTTGTCACTACATGTTGCATAAATCCAAGAAGCTACTGCTACATGAGGAGCTGCTGTTGATGCATGGCCTACTGCTGCTGCTGCTGAATGGCCTATTGCTGCCGCTGAAACTCATCCTGCCGAGTCTGAAACTATGCAAAAGTGGTGGTGGTCTCCTGAGCCTAGCGAACCTGATCCTGCCTCATCCGCTCAAGTATGGCAAGTAGAGCGGGGTCTGTCTATGGTGCAGGTGGAGCTAAACAGGAGCTACCAGCCTCATGGTCATGTCAACGTATAGGCATCTAAGGAATGTCCGGATAGTCCTCATCTGAGCTGTCACTAGGGTCGCTCTCGACCATGCCCTCCTACTAAGCATCAAGCTACTCCTCCTCTATAGCTACTATGCCCCTGAGAGTCTCATCCTATGGAGTTGTAGTCTCTGGCACCTCTAGACGTCGGCTCGGCTGGCTAGGTGTCCTCACTACACTATGTCTGATCATCTAAGTCATGTTGTATGCAGGGAACTCTATAGTGGCACCACTATACTCTACCAGCATCTCTGGTGGCCTCACAGTAACTACCCTATGGATCAAGAATGTAATCCAGTGAGCATATGGTAGCTGCCTATGACCCTTGAACCCCTCTGCAATAGTATCCTCCATCTCTGATAGAAGGAGATCCTAAATATCAAACATTGTCTGCTGCATCAGAGAGTTCAGTAACCACAACTATATGTGAGTCAAGCCCTCGTGATACCCCATCCTTAGAAGCAGTGTCCTCCTCATAATGGCATCCAACACTCTAGTAGTGGGAGTGAGATCACTGGGTGTTCTGCTAGACCCCTCACCGAATGGCTCCGTGAAGCAGTGGCAGACTAGATCTGTAGGGGCACCATACTGCCATGAGGACATCTAGGGGGCGATGTTTGTCCATAGCAAACCTCATGTAGCTAGATGGGCTGCTCCTGAAGCCTGAGTATCTCTCTGACCCTAGTGCTCGTCAACCTATAATCTCTACCACTGAATGCAAAGTGTATACATCTATGCTGTGGGTCAATCCAAAGAGAAGCATAGAACTGACGAACCCAAGATGGAACATATAAGCCTGTCTGTCCAAGTAAATCTGTCAGCCTTGGCAGGTAATATAGGTAGGGGCGAATGTGCTCTCCATGTGCTGCAACAATGGTCTCAATGTTACACACCCTCTAAGACCTGAATACAGCCTCACTATTAAGATATGCATTATAGAAATCTTCCTATAGAGGTGTGTAGAAACCCTCTGAAGCACACTCATCCCACCTCGGTGGAAACCACTGCTCAAAATCCACAAATCTGAGCTACTGAACCTGCTTGGTCGTGGCGGCCCTCAAATCCAAGTGGGTCACTGGGGGCGGACCCTATGGTCTAGGTAGTGGATGTGAACCCCTCCGCTGAGTCTCTGACCTCGGAGTGACTGGCACACGATTATGTCCATAGCGGCAAAGCAGTGGCTAAGGTGCCTGCTCTGTCTCCATGGCCTACTCTCCCTCCTAAGTCTATGCTGCTAGCTATGGCTCCTACTATGACCCCCCTAAAGCTGACTCTCATCCAAGACAACTCACCGTCATGCAACCATGACAGTCCCAGCTGGACCACCATGACGGTGCTCAACCTGCTCTAGTGCAGCTCTAGTAGGAGAGAGCTGATCTATGATCTAGACTCCACTCCTAGCACCTCCTGTCTCTGCATGCTCTGCTGCTGCTGCAACTATGGCTGCTCTAGCTATATCTGCATCTGGATACTTCCACTTCTTTGTTGTAAGTTTTTTTCATCGCCTTACCTTTTGGATCTGCAGGCAAGTGAGGCGGGTGTCTTGGATCCTCATCACTGGGACCACCTCCAACATTCTTGACATGAACCATTTGATGGATCTGAAAAGAATAACTGCCACTAACAAAGATCAACTGCCAACTATCACTTCTGAGGCTTGGCCTCGATCCGTACTCGCGAGCTTAGCCCTGAGTTGACTGACAACTACAGATAGGACCACAACGGCACTGACTTGATGCACGATAGAATAGAGGGTATACAAATAATCTTAATTATTCATCTAGAGATATGAAACCCTAAGAAAGCAAGCAATTAGGTATAAAATTGGAAACAAGGGCTTGCTACCTAACGAACCGGCGAATCGATAAGAAGAGAAGCGAATCGGGGAACCACCGGAAATACAAAGGGTTAGGGTTGGCAGTGGCGTGGCGGCTAGGGTTCGTGGCACTAAAACAGAGTAGGGACATGGCAATGCTAGGGCATAGCAGTGATGGTGAAGGGAGGCAGTGCTTGAGCTATGCGAAAGCAGGGCGGTGCAGGTAGGGTGTGGTGGTGCGAAGAGGCGCGTGGGCACAACAGCGCTCGTGAGCAGCATGGCAGAGCTAAGGCGCAGGCAGGAAGCACGACGGTGCAGGCAATGCAGCATGGTGGCACGGGGAGGTGCTAGATGGTTGTGCGAGAGTGGAGCGGTGGCGCAGGGAGGCGCTAGATGGCTATGCGGGAGTGGAGCGGTGGCGTAGGCGGGGCGTAGGCGCAAGCGGCGGCACGGGCAGCGGAGGCGTGTGGCGTGGAGGCGCGAGCGGTGATGTGGGCAGGGCGCAGCGTGGGTGGCAATGATGGTGGCGGCGCAGCAGAGAGGCAGCGGTTTCTAGGGCAAGGTCATAGTGTTGTGGCTTGGAAAGGTGGTGATGTCGGTGCGGATGCGGTCGAGTTAGGTCACATGGCGTGCTGTACGGTTATAAGGGTTCCCCCGACCGTGATAGAAAAGGAAACAAGATAAGAGATTGAATCCCATACATTTTCTACTGACCGGACGCTTCGGTGGCAGTGATGGGATGCTACCACCCAGCGTCCGGTCGATTCTAAAGAGGTCCAAATCCCCTAGAATCGCGACTGGACGCATCCAGTGAATACCGACCGAACGCAACCAGAGTCCGGTGCAAGCTGCCTTCATTGTCTTCGATCGACCGGACGCTGAGAGAACACTCTTTTAGCGTCCGGTCACTCCTTCTCAGTAGCAATTCACCTCCTGTGAACTAACCGGACGCTGGACATCAGAGTCCGGTGCAGCGTTCGGTCACCCTTTTTCCAGCAAATCTTCAAAGTCCTTCGTGCTGCCTGTTCCCAATCAAGTCCCAACTCTAATAAGATACAAATAAACACCAATTGGGACTGATGTGAGTGACCTCTCTCAAACCCTTAAGTTTTTCAAAAATATTTTGCCTTAGGCTATAATTCTTTTTAAGAAAATAGGCAATAAGAGGGTAATTGAAGATAAATGACAAAGCAACATTCATGCATATGCAATGCAATACTTGAAAATAAATCTAGTTGCTTGTCAAGTTTGATCCAAGGTTAAGCTTCTTCACACGCTTTATGGCGGTTGTCTTAACCATGTTAGACAAGCCATATATGCATTACCAAAAATTAAACACGTTGTATATTACAATGCAATGCAAAGGACAACACAAGCTCATTTTTAGTGAAGTTACTAAAATCAAGAACATTGAGCTCATTCCGTAATCGACAAAAAGTCGCCTCATCTAGCGGTTTAGTGAAGATATCCACCAATTGATCCTCGGTCCTTACACCTTCTAATGATATATCATTTTTAGCAACATGATCTCTAAGAAAGTGATGGTAGATATCTATGTGCTTGGTGCAAGAGTGTTGAACCGGATTATTTGCAAGTTTTACGGCACTTTTATTATCGCACAAAAGAGGTACTTTTTCTAGAACTACACCATAGTCTAGCAAAGTTTGCTTCATGTAAAGTATTTGTGCACAACAAGCACCCGTGGCAATGTATTTTGCTTTGGTGGTGGACAAGGCCACACTATTTTGTTTCTTGGAGGACCAAGACACAAGTGATCTACCAAGCAAATGGCACCCTCCGGATGTGCTTTTTCTATCAACTTTGCAACCGGCATAATCCGAATCGAAATAGCCAACTAATTCAAATATAGCTCCTTTGGGGATACCAAAGGCCAATGCTTGGTGTGTGCTTAAGGTACCTAAGGATTCTTTTAACGGCAATCAAATGAGTTTCCTTAGGATTAGCTTGAAATCTAGCACACATACACACACTAAACATGATGTTGGGCCTAGATGTGGTCAAATATAACAAGCTACCGATCATAGAGCGGTAGATAGTTTGATCAACCGAGTTACCTCCCTCATCTAGGTCGAGATGTCCATTAGTTGGTATTAGTGTCTTAATTGGCTTACATTCATCCATCTTGAATCTCTTGAGATGATCATTTGTATATTTCTCTTGAGAGATGAAAATCCCTTCTCCCATTTGCTTGACTTGAAAACCAAGAAAGAATGTAAGCTCTCCAATCATTGATATCTCAAACTCCTTTTACATCAATTCACCAAACTCTTTGCAAGAATCTTCATTTGATGATCCAAAGATGATATCATCAACATACACTTGACAAATGAAGATGTGCCCATCAAGCTTCTTGGTAAATAGTGTGGTGTCGACCTTCCCGATGGTGAAGCCCTTCTCAATAAGGAAGTCCCGAAGGGGCTCATACCAAGCTCTTAGGGCTTGCTTAAGCCCATATAATGCCTTGGACAACCTATAAACATGATTAGGATATTTAGGGTCTTCAAACCTGGGAGGTTGATCAACATAGACTAGTTCATTAATAAAGCCATTTAAAAAACACTTTTCACATCCATTTGATATAATTTCATTTCATGATGTGATGCATATGCAAGGAGGATACGAATGGCTTCTAGTCTTGCAACCGGTGCAAAGGTCTCTCCAAAATCTAATCCTTCAACTTGGGAGAACCCCTTTGCAACTAGTCTTGCCTTGTTCCTCATAACTATGCCTTGATCATCTTACTTATTGCGGAACACCCACTTTGTTCTAATGACTCTTGCACCTTTTGGCCGCTCTTCAAGAGTCCAAACTTCATTGCGGGTGAAGTTATTCAACTCTTCATGCATGACATTTATCCAATCTAGATCTTGAAGAGTTTCTTCTACCTTGGTAGGCTCATAGCAAGAGACAAAAGAGTGATGAGCAATAAATAAAGCAAGTTTTTGTGAGCGAGTCATTACACCCTTTAATGGACTCCATATGATGAGATCTTGTGGATGATCTTGTAGTAGAGGTGTATTTCTTCTATTGACCACTTGAGGAGGAGGTTGTGGAGCATTAACATCTTATGCTTGTACCACCATCTGATCATGGGAGACATGAGTATCTTCATTTTCTACTCTCCCATCTTTATCACCATCTTGTGGCACACTTGATGAAGAAGGTGGGTCAATCACTTGTACATCATCTTCATCATCTTTAGGCTTGATGTCTCCAACCGAAATGTTCTTCATAGCCTCCCTCAATGGTTCATCACCTATATCATCAAGATTCTCATGTGCTCCTTGGGAGCTGTTAGATTCATCAAATTCCACATCATATATTTCTTCAATCAAGCTGGTGGCATGATTAAATACTCTATATGCTTTAGACTTTGATGAGTAACCAACAAGAAAACCAATATCATAATGTCTTTGAAACTTCCCTAGGTGTTGCCGCTTCTTGTAGATATAGCATTTGCAACCAAATACCCTAAAGAACGAGACGTCCGACTTCTTCCCATTGAGCAACTCATAAGGTGTCTTGCCAAAGAACTTTTGAAGGAATAGACGGTTGGATGCATAGCATGCGGTGTTGATAGCTTCCACCCATAGAGCTTTGGGGGTATTGTACTCATCTAGCATTGTTCTTGTAAGAGTGATCAATGTCCGGTTCTTTCTCTCAACTACACCATTTTGTTGAGGAGTATATGTTGCGGAGACCTCATGCTTAATCCCAACTTCATCACAATAGGCTTCTATGTTTATGTTGTCAAATTTCTTCCCATTGTCACTTCTAATCTTCTTGAGCTTCACTTCAAATTCATTTTGTACTCTCTTGGCAAACTTCTTGAAGCAAGATGCAACTTCGGATTTGTCATGAAGGAAGAATACCCATGTATATCTTGAATAGTCATCAACAATCACAAGACAATAAATATTTCCTCCCAAACTCTTATATTTTTTTGGTCCAAATAAATCCATGTGAAGTAGTTCTAGCACTCTTGTGGTTGACATGAAAGTTTTAGTTAGATGAGTATTTGCAACTTGCTTGCCGGCTTGACATGCTCTACAAAGCTTGTCCTTCTCAAACTTCACATCCTTCAACCCTCTCACCAAATCATTCTTCATTAGCTTCTTGAGTGAGCTCATCCCAACATGAGCAAGTCTTCTATGCCATAGCCACCCAAGTGTTGTTTTGGTGAATAGACAAGTCTTCAAATTTGCATCTTTGGAGGTGAAATCCACTAGATATAGGTTGTTGTATCTAAATCTTTTAAATATCACTTGATCATCATCCTTCTTAGATACAACAACTTCCTTCTTAGTGAACAAGCATTGGAAGCCAAGATCACATAATTGTCCAACGGATAGCAAGTTAAAGCTCAATGAAGCAACATATAGCACATTTGAGATAGAATGATCATTTGATATTGCCACTTTGCCCAATCCATTAACCTTGCCCTTTGAATTATCTCCAAATATGATTCTTTCTTGTCCATCTATTTCTTCATCTAGTGAGGTGAACATACGAGGATCACCGGCCATATGTTGTATGTAACCACTATCAATAACCCAATGACTTCCACTAGTCTTGTAGTTCACCTACACACAAGAGATCAAGCTTTAGGAACCCAAACTTGTTAAGGGCCCTTCACCTTCTCAACAAGTGACTTTGCAACTTAAATTTTCTAAGGCCTATTTTTGTTTGGAGGTCCTAAGAACATGACTTTCAT
Organism: Miscanthus floridulus; assembly: GCF_019320115.1. Taxonomy (NCBI): domain Eukaryota; kingdom Viridiplantae; phylum Streptophyta; class Magnoliopsida; order Poales; family Poaceae; genus Miscanthus; species Miscanthus floridulus. The sequence continues at coordinate 32,885,563 of NC_089586.1, read as the reverse complement.
CTTTCCACTAGAATCCTTTCTAAGCATGTAGTGAGCATTGAAGGCAAAAGGTCTAGCATGTTTGGGCAAGGGTTGTGGTGGTGGAGTTTGACACTCATAGGCAAAGTGACCTTCTTGTCCACACTCAAAGCATCTCTTTGGGTTTGGCTTTGACTTGTGTTTATTGTTGAGCTTGAGCCTTTTTTTCTTGGTTTGCCAAATACCCAATGCCACTTCTATCCATCTTCATGATGGTGTTCATAAGTAGCTTACTTTATAGATGCTTGCCTCTTGTGAACTTGCTCAATCCAATCTTGAGATGTTTTTTCTCCAATTTGAGCTTCTTGTTCTATTCCTTGAGAGCATCATTGTTTTTCTCTTCTTTGAGCTTCTTGTTCTCTTCTTTTAGCTTCTCATTTTCAAGCATCAAGTCACCATCATGATCAAGAGTTTCTAGCACAATAGTGTTTTGGCTTTTGATTTCTTCAAGATCTTTCTTGAGTTTTTCATTGTCATTCTTGAGCTTAACAAACTCATCATAATCATCGGCCTCAACCACTTGCTTACCCTTGCTACTAGAACTTTGCTCAATGCTCTCAATGATCAAATCATCACATGATGTAGCTATATCAATCTTAACAACATTGTTAGTAGCATCATGTGGCTCATGGGATATAAATTCTTGAGCAATGACAAGATTATCATGATTAATCTTAAGAGTAGTGTATTCTTCTTTTAGCTTGTTGTGGCTAGTGATGAGCTCTTTGTGCATCCCCTCAAGTTTATCATGTTTATCTTTAAGCTCTTTCTTAGAAGATTTGAGCTCCTTGAGTTTGGATGATATAGCATCATTTTCTTCTCTAAGCTCAACACTAGTCTTTTTGGCTATATCACATTTTGCTAAAAGTGAATCATTCTTAGCCTCTAGTTTTTCATTCTTAGCTCTACTCTTTCTAATGATCTTAGTGTATTGATTTAGCAATTTAACAAGATCATCATAGGAAGGTGACTCATATTCATCATCATCACTATCGTTATCATCATTGCTAGCATGTTCATCACCACTATTATCATCATTTGATACCTTGTGATCACCCTTGGCCATAAGGCATAGGCGTGTAGGGGATGATGGCAGTGGTGGCGGTGAAGATGATGAATAGTTAATGACAATGGCGGCCACCTTCTCATTGTCACTATCCTCATCGGATGGACAACTTGATGAATCAATGTCCGTGAGCTAATCACCAACGATGTATGCCTTTCCACTCTTCTTCTTCTTGTGGAAGTCCTTCTTCTTGCCATCTCTCTTCTTGTATGGCTTGTTCCTTTTCTTCTCATCTTCTTCTTC